>NW_009217008.1:0-4466 GCF_000690835.1 Fulmarus glacialis | reverse complement strand
CCCGCTCCCCCGCGCTGCCCGTGGTCGTGGTGCTGCTTGTGGTCTCGTGTTTGGCAGGGCTGGGATGAGCTTGTGCCGTTTGTAGCTAATTGCCTCTGGTTGCACTCTTCTGCTCTCCTGTAGTGGAGAAAGAGGCTCCTCTGATCTTGGACGTCCCCCAGCTAAGGGGAATGATGCTCTGTCCCGTTGACCAAGAGCAGACACCTTGCTTCAGCCATGCCGGCACAGCTAGCCGTGGTGGACCACGCACACCCTCATTTGAGACATCCGAGTCCCAACTCTGGTCCCGTTGATGCCGGCGCAGGCAAGGGGATGCCGGCAGCGTCCGTGGGGCTGGGGGCACCTTTCCTGGTGGGAACCACCCACCTGTCCTCAGTTTGTGCATGCGCTTTGCAGTGCACCCTTTAGCCATGAGCTCACAGAGGGACTGTTCCTATCTCCTTGCACAGAGGAGCGATTAATTAAAAATGCGTGGTGGCTCTCCGTAGGAACCAGCTTGGATAGCGGCTGAAAGGCGGCAAATGGGGCAGGGGATGCCGGCAGGGAGAAGAGGCGTCCGGCTCCGAGCAGCTGCTGTTTATTTGGGAAGGGAAGCGCTCCACGTCGGGTCGTGCCCTTCAGGAGTGTGTTGCTGTACGGGTGAAGGAAACTGGTTGGAAGGTTGGGTTTTTCTGGACCGTGCTGTAAGTGGTTTGAAACTGTTCTTGGAGTTTTATTTGACTGGAAAGCATTTAGGAAGTGATTTAGAATCCATTTGGTTGATTCACTGCTATTCCTGCAGTAGGATGCAGAGCAGTGATTCTGTAATTAATTTAATTACATGCTTATTCAATCTTTCCTAAACTAGTAAAATTTCAGAATGCTTTTGAATTCAGTGAAATGTGATTTTCAGGGACCGGAGGAAGGGAAGGCAGGGAAATTTCAAGTTGTTTTCTTCCTCCCCGGCTTGGTGTGCCAGCCCTGCCTCCCCGACGTCGCCGCAGCCCCACGGACCCGCAGTGCCCGCTGCGGTCGCCTCTGCCCCCACAGCGACGGGCACCCCCAGCCATACTTCGGGTGTTTCCCAAATTCCTGCCTGTACTCGGTGCTTCCCAGCTGAAAGGAAACCTTTTAAAGAAGCTTCATAACTAAAATGATAAAAAGCCTTTTCTTTTTCTCCTGTCCCCCACCTTCTCCATCTTTGCTTTTACCTAATGCTTGTTTCTCTCGCTGCTTTTATTGCCTTCGAATTTGGCCAAAACAATATATTATGTAATTGGGCTAATGAGTTCCAACCCGCTCTCCATCTTCCCATCGCGGCACAGCAAGCAGCTAATCTCCTCCTGGTTTACCTCTTTCCCCTTTTCGGTTGTTAATTTAGAAGTATCATTTCCAAATCTGCCTCTCCTCTCACTAAGTCTCATTTTTATTTTTTTTTTAAACTTGCAGAAGGCCTTGAATGAGTAACCGAATATCTCCTGGGCTCTGGAATTTAACAGTCTTTGCCCTTTGTTCGGCTAGGTCAATGCATGAATTCACAAGTTACTAAATTAAAATGGAGAAAAAGGCAAATGTCTGATTGTGGATTGGATTCCCTGAAGAAATGAAATGCAAAGAGGAACTAGTATTTTCAAATAGTTTAAAAAGTAGCAATTGATTTTAAAATCTAGTTGTGCCAAGGCCGATTTTTAATACAGAACTAAACATTGAACTGTTTTTCTAAAGGGAAAGTAGTGAAATCCAGCTTTCTGTATTTAAGAAGTTAGAAAATGTAAATCTACTTACAGCATAAACACGGGTAGACTGGACAAAGGTTTGATGGGCAGAGGTTGTAGCTGGAGCACAAAATTACCACAATGTGAAGATGGTTTCCTGGATTTTTCCTTCTTGAAGAAGAAGATACTGTCAGGCTTGCTGTATAAAAAGTCAGTGTAAAGCAGTGGAGCAGCGAGTGCACACAGGTCCTGTTGGCGAGGATGGGCTGCGACAGCCGCAACAGCCTTCTGCCTGGTCAGCCTGAACAGACCTCCATTCCATTTTTTATGAGTGTGTCTTTATAAAAAATTAAAAAAAAAATATAGCGATGTTTCCATGAAAAAAAGAATCGAGGGAGCAGCGCAGGCTGGTGTGACTGGGTCTGGTTTAGACCAGCTGAGGGTTTGGCCTTGGCTGTAGCTTTATTCTTAAATTGGGACCCATCCCCTGGCCAGGATGGCTCCCAAAGTGGGAAATGGTCTGGGCTGGTGGCTACGGCAGGAAAACGGGTATCGGGATTGCTCTGTCTTTGTTGCTGCTCTTTATAAATGTGAGGATGCTTTTCCATACCTTTTGGTGAAGAGCTGCCCCAGCAGAGCATCCTTGGGAGGGACAGGAGGAGCTTCAGGCTTTTCGTAGGGATCCCACAGTTGCACAGGGTGGGCTTTATAGTGCTGTAAATCTCCACAAATGACTGACTTACAAATAACAGGACTCTCAAACCTCAGCAAGTTGGTCACTGGGTTTGATATTTTTTGGGAGGGATCGCTTGAACTTTGCTTATCTTCATGCTCCCATATGGCAAGGCGAGGCGGCTGAGCTTTGCGTTTGGGCCATCACAATGGCTGTTTGAGTTCCAGCAGTGCCTTTGAGGTCTGGTTCGTGCTTTGCGGCTTTGCAATATTTTCCATGTTTGTGGGAGACGCCTCCCACCCTCCTCCTGGTGGCCTTTGAGTCAACTCTGAAACATGCCTTCCTCTGCTCCAGCTGCTCAAGAAGATGACTTCCATGCTGCCTCCTCCTCCTCCTCCTCCTTATCATCATCATCTCTCAGTGTTTTTAAGCTCTGAATGGAGGATCTGCAGGAGTTGAGCTGGCCAGTGGTGGCAAGCAGAGCTGGTGGTGTTAGTGCCCAGTGCCGGTGTGAGCCCAGACGAGTGGCAGTATGACTTGAAGGCTGTTGGTTCTGCCATGGCAGGTGGTTCAACCCCAAAATTTAGTTTGTCTCCCTGTCATGGAGCAATGGCAGTTGATGTCTGGCAATGTGCAGCAAGAAGAGACTTGAAGCCTGGGTTCTCTTAAACAGAAATGCATTTTAGTGTATTAAAATTGACAGCTGTCCCCAATTTGGGTGACTTTGGCTGTTGGCTCCCTCAGCATCGCCTCTGCCTTTGAAAACTTTTTGCATTCAAAATGATAAATGCAACTAGAGACCTTAAGTGACCTTAATTTCTCCAAACTGGATGCCTCATGCCCAATGTGACAGCCTCAGAGTTAAAATTAATATAAATTTTGTAAATCAGTAGACTGACCTTTTGGTGAACTGGAAAGAAATGTCAAATTTCTGGTTTACGCCCCCCCCTGTAATCAGCAGTCTGTAATGAATGAATTATTCCTAATTTCAAGATTGTAGCTCAAAAGGGCACTCAAATGGCTGAAATCCCATAAGAAAGGCTGACCTTTTGGTTGTCTCTGATGAAAATTCAAGATTTTCCCCAAACTTCGCAGTCTGTAATGGACTGCATGAGATGCTACTGCAGTGCGGCGGGAGCAGCTCCCCATTTCTTTTCTTAATACATTTATAGTAACACTGTATGATCCCCCAAAGCGCCTTCACAGTCTCGTAGGAGCATTCAAGGCGTAGTTAAGATTCGGTGCCAAGGCTTCTCTTTAGATACAAAGCAACTGTGAAATAAATGATTCCCCTCCTACTCCATGAAGAATTGATTATTTGTCATCCCCTGCATCGGACACAGCGACTGTGTTTTCCCTGTCTGCTCCGAGTCGCTACTGCAGGTTTGGTGATGCTGGGTACGTGCAGGAGGGTCCTTCAGCTCTCTCTTGCTTTAGATAAGAGGACTTTGAGGCCCACAAGGAGCAATGAATCTGTGTTTCCCACAAGACGTTACCAGCGACCGTAGATCTGGTTTTGCTCAGAAACTGCTGGAGAGAGTTCTGGGTTTGGAAGATGCATTTCTCTGATGGTAACATCATGAGCTAGCAGGACCATGCACCAGCAGGCGTGCATTTGGATGCTTCTTCCCAGAGAGATTTTTGTTTTGGGCATTAGGCGGGAAACATCCGTGGTGCTGGGTAATAAATTGTATTTATATGTAGCATGTGTGGTGTCCAAGCGTGCACTTGGTTGCAATAGCTTACCTGGCTTTTTGGCTTCTGGGTACTGGTCAGGTTTATGGGTGATGGATAGATGAGGAATCGCACGTGCTTTGCCTTTTTTCACTGCCTGTGTAGCATGGGCTTCCCTTTAGGTACAGAAACATGTTTTGTAATAGGAAACAACTGAGTTTAATTTACAGAGAGAAAAAGTTTCATAAAACTCACCCGTGTTGTGAAATGCTCAACCATGCGGGGTTGGAGGAGCTGGCCGGCTTCGCTGGCATTGTCCCTGCGGCGGCGGTCCTGCCGCCTGCGTTTCAACACCCCTTAGCCACGAAACCCCGGCGGGGCCGAGCCCTCCCCGCAGAGCCCCTCGGGTGCCCCGGCGCTGGCTG
>NW_009217007.1:0-1774 GCF_000690835.1 Fulmarus glacialis | reverse complement strand
AGTAGTAGTAGTAGTAGTAGTAGTAATTCCCATTCTGCTGGTAGCTCTCCCGTGGAATAAGGAGCAGATGTATGAACATCTCATAGGAAAAATTAGATTAGCAACAGCGAAACATTAGTAGCAAAATAACGACGAGCTTCCCCTAAAATAACCCGCCTGGGCAAAAGCCGTTCGAGCAATGCTGCCGCAGCAGAGGCGCCATTCCGGGAAATGATCGTTTCAGTGAATTAAACTAAATGTAGGAGTTTTGGGGTGGGGGGGAAGAGAGGAGATGGCAATTTTTTCCCCTCGTAGAGACAAATGGATTCTGCCATGAGCTAGATATGTTTCAAATCCTAATGACTGGAGACAAAGGTGAGCGCTGGCAGTTTGATCTGTCCAAAGTTCAAAGATCTGAAATCTCAATGAGTTTCTGTTTGAGGTGAAGGGGAGAAACACAAACACCATGGCACGGCTTGGGCCAGAAAGTTGCACGGTTTGGGAGTGAAATGTGAGGTTATTTACACTAATCTATCCTTAACTGCTACTTTGTCACAATGGGCAGAATAATTAGTAGAAAATAACCAGAGAGAACAAAGGCAGGTTTTCTTCTTATCGCCTCCCGTTTTCCACTCTTCTCGTCCTTCAATTATTTTCTCCCGCTTAAAAAGACCTTTCGACACTGCAAATCGCAGAAAATGTACAATCTATTTTTTTAGTTATTACTCTGCCTTTGCTAGTAGCTGAGAAGCCTGGGTTTGCATTAAGAGAAAAAATGACCCATTCTGCAGCACCGCCCTTGACATTTAAATAATCAAACTAACTGCATTTTTATTTTAGCTATTAACCATTCTCCTATATTTCCTATTTTGCGAGGACTTACGTGTACATTCCGTACCCCGGTCACTCTCTGTGCACTATTGTGGTGTGATTTTCGCCTGGTCATTGTGTGTTGTGTGTATTTCCACTTGTCTCCCCTGGAAACAAATACATATTAATTATATATATGTTAATATATGCAATATATGCATCTATATGCCTCCCGAGAGAACTTTCTATCCCATGTTTATATGAGGATAATTTGCTTCTTCACGAATTAAAATTATCACGAAAATGCACACGAAAAGTATATATTTATTGAGTGTCTCTTTTAAAAATATTTTTTCAGAGTGATTAATCACATATACTCACACATATATGCCTAGATCCCGTTTTGTCATGACAGAAAAGAAATAATACAAGGTGCATTATTATCGCAATCAAGCGTTTTATCTACAATATCGCTGTAAAATTAAAACCGAGTCAATTGCTCTTTTAAAGGCTAGTTGGCATTACAGCAAGGGAATTCATTTATTTCGGGTCTATGTTGACGGACCAGTAACCATTCAAGTGTTCAATATCTACTCAACATTTCAAAACAATTTTTGAAGCTCTGCCAACGGCTGAAGTGTTTTCACGCGCCGTTCTTCTACGATTTACTTATAATTTATTGACACGACTAAGTTTTAGAGGGGAAAACTGACCGGGAAATATTTTTTCTCATCTTTCAGTCCCGAACATTTCCAATCAATTCCTTCCAATAAGCGTACACCATCCGATTGTTTGCGAAGTAGATTTCAGTGTTGTCCATTCGCACTCAGAAAACAACCCAGGAGGTACTTGTGATTTTATTTCCCCCCCCCGATTTGGGCGGTTGAAGGTGTTTTTATTCCACCGACTCTTCCCTTCTCCGGAGGGAAAGTGCTGTTCGCAGGTGCTCCGAGGAGGTGCCACGGGCGAGGGCCTCATCCTGCCC
>NW_009217006.1:30022-42716 GCF_000690835.1 Fulmarus glacialis | reverse complement strand
TATATATATATTTTTTTTTTCTGTTGGGGGAGTGCTACAAAACAAAGGTAGTCTGGAATTTCTAGCCGAATATATTTTAGTCTAAAGTCATTGTTTGTTTTTTTCAAAACTGAAACTGTGTACAAGGAATTTTCTTTTCTTTTGAGAATGGATGTTGAGAACGTTTCTGGCTTTCCATTTCACCAGGAGATTTCTTAGTGCTTTCCTGTGCTTATGTGCCTGTCTTAGGAATTTTTTTGGCATTTTCTCAACTTAGTTCTCTAATGCCATTCAAATTCTGAGTTTCCTCCAAGGCCTTCAGGAGCTGATGGTATCTTTCATTCTCCTGTAAGCAATGCATTTTTCTGTAAAACCTGTTTATTTATGCTTTTTTGCATTTGCTAACATTTTGCATATTTCTTCTCATCCATATGTAATATCAATCTTGTGAAATTTTAATGCTCCAGTAAATAAGGATCAGTCCAGTTACAACTATAAACTCACTGGGAGTCCTTTCATTAACTTGAGGAGATTTTCTACCCTTGTAGTAGGAAGAATAAAAGACTATTGCAAGTGTAATAGATCTTTGTACGGCAGTGTTCCCAGATGACAGTACCATGACATCTTAAAACCTGAGGTACAGATAAGCAAAGCACATTTTATACTAGTTCTTTCTCATTGGTTACCAAGTGTCTTAACACCAGTTATCATTTCTCAAAAACACAATACTTATCTTTTAGTTTATATATAGGTGTAACGATTTAATCCCTTAATATAATAATATTGATAATAGTAATGGCATCACTTGCAGTAGTAGTACACTAAAAATAAATTAATGTGGTAGAATGGCCACCTTTTGAATTGTTTTATTGAAAATCGATAACACTTTGTAAGTTGGTTGATTTTCATAGTCTTAGGAAGTTTACCGACTTACTGCTATACAAAAAGTATTTTTAGCTGTTGTCTTCTGCCAAATATAGAGTGGTTCTCAGAAAAGAAACTAACAATTCACCTCAATGGGAAATTGGTACGTGTAACTCAGAGCTGCACTTGGCCTGTGAAAAATCATAATTTCCATATTGCCCCATAGAACATGGAAACATGGAAAAAACAGACCTTAATTAAAAGTCTTGAGTAGTGAAATGACCACAGACATGTAGAAAATAGACAATTCCTTCACTGATGTTAGTGGGCTTTGGACCAGGTCACTACTTTCTACATCAGAGTGCAATTTGATTTTTACTGAGATAACAAGGCAGACTTTGTTTCAGATTGGAATATGATGTCATGTGTTTAAACTTTATTATTTAGATTAATGAAAATTTGGAATTGGTATTACAGTGTCAAAAACTTATCAGTGCTCAGGTAGACACATGCCTGATCGCATTAGTTGTAAATATACAATTGCCATTGAAGTCAGCAATAGATGGTTGCACCCCAGATCTTCATGACTTTTCTCACTCATTTCCCAAACTGTAGCCGAAAGCAATTTTTGAGCAAACAGCTAAGAAATTACAGTAAATGGCAATATGGATTGTGCCAGAGAAGTGAGTGGGAGAAAATTACATATGTAAATGCCTGAAGAATTGGAAAGTTGGAAAGAAGACAGACAAATTTTGTGTGCAAGTGCCATATTTTGATGCCATTAAAATGAAATAAAATCAAACACGCCCTTCCCCCAATTTTCCCTCTTACATAAAAGAAGCAGAAATCCTAATGTGCTAAATGAAAGCTCCTTAGTCTGTGGTGGTTACTGAGCTTAGTGTTGGTCATGCACAGTTAGAGCAGCGTACCAGCAGCCACTTGTACTAACTGTGCAGCTTACATGCCAGAAAAGCTCTGTCCGGAGAGAAGATGTGGATTTTTCTGTTTGGTTTGGTTTTGACTTCTTTGACATTTTTAACAGAATTTGGATGTGCTGAATTAAATTTGAGGCTTCTCCAACCCCTTCTCCCTAACTGTAGTCCCGCCCCCCCATCCCTAAACCTGCCTCACGATTCAGCCACTTAGTTGAACAATAGTTTTCTTACAGGAATTATTTTTGAATGCTTGGATTTAGTTAATTCTTTTACAACTAAGATGCTATATTACTTGAGTAACATGAAATAATCCTACAGTAAAATGACCCAGATCAAGAGGGTTTTTAATTTTGTTGGGAGAGAGACTCTCTCAATAAAGACAGGCATCATAAATTATCTAGGCTCCAGATAGGATCATATTTGGGCTGCTACTGCTTTCTTCTTTGGTGCAATTCATACTCTGACTGACACTGCAAATACTATTAATTAAAGAGCACAAGGCTTGCTATCCGAGTAGAAATGCACACACGTCCACTCACATATTAGTCTATGTTTGGATGTCATCTAGCAGGACATTTAAGTGAGAGGGACTTTTTCAGTTGTTCTGGTTTCGGTAGGTTTCTCTGTCAGTATGGCAAAGATTCACTCATTGACCCAGGAAGTCAAAAGAAGATGCCTGAAATCAGGAATCGTGCAGCAGAAACCAGACACGTCAGCTGCAGAAAAATAATGATGATTTTTTTTTTTTTGTCATCTGTTCTATTGGCTACTTAAGAGCTGATAATTTTAGAAGTGTGTTTGGATCTAATTCTACAGATGCCCCAAACTCTTACTGCACTGTAATTTTTTACAGTTACACTGCAACATCAGTGGGTAGTGACAAAAGCAAAATTTTGCACTCTGTTGAGGATAAAGGAAGAAAATAAAATATCGATCGTCACCTGAAATAGCATAGGTTGATAATGTCTAAAAATCTTATTCATATTAATAAAAATTGAGCTTTTTAATATTTCAAAACCAATTAATATTTCTGACCTAACTGTTGAACCATTAATCTTGTATACTTGAGTGTACATGAGAAAAGAAGACTTTACTTGAGCTCAGAGTAGGAATTTGACATAACATTAAGAAGCTTAGAGGTGAGCGTGTCTTTTTTTAGTTACTTTTTTCCAGTTAGACTGTTGTGTTCTGTGTAACAGCTCAACAATTTTTTCTTGTAGAAGACAAGTATTGTTAAAAACAGTCCAGTGATGCTTGTTCAGCTTCCTGATGTTTGAACCCTAAACAGAGAACTCTAACCTTAACTTTGAAAAATGTCTGTTGTGTTTATTATCTGATTGATATTTGATATTTATGGTCAAGTTCAAATAGGTCACTTTAAAAATAATTTTTTACAGATTGAAAGACATGATAACTGTGCATATGACTACTTGGAAATTCGAGATGGAACGAATGAGAACAGTCCTTTAATTGGTCACTTTTGTGGCTATGACAAGCCAGAAGACATTAGATCTACCTCTAATACCCTGTGGATGAAGTTTGTTTCTGATGGAACCGTTAACAAAGCAGGGTTTGCAGCTAACTTTTTTAAAGGTAAATGTTAAAGCATATTTTGGGAGCTATGAACTGCTTTTCACTTGTTTTTGTACTAGAAAAATTATGACAGGATATTAAAAATATTTCTCAACCTATTTTTACTAATATCAGTTCTGTACTGTCTCCAGCATATTTTTTTACCTGGGCATATAATTTTATCAAAACAAAACAGTAGAGGTATTTGAATGTCCTTGTAAAATATGTCCAAAGAATGAAGGGACATATTCAGTGCAACTTCCTACTCTCTTCAGGTTCAAATAATCAGCTTAGTTTTGAAAAACCTTTGAAACATACCTAATCTTGCAAAAAATGGGTTTTTTGACGTTGTGTTGTCAAATATAAAGTTAAATACTATAATCACAAATGGCTCTTTTCTGTTAAGGTTTTTTTCTTTTGTCTAAATGTTGTGGTTTTTGTAATCCATTTGCTGCATTAGGCTGCTTTAGGAATTTATTACTTTCCATGAGCAAGAAAAATAAAACAAAACAGCTGAGAAATCATAGTGACCAATGGCCTCACAGTCCTCCTCCCGTTTTGGGGGGTGTGGGGGTGTAGGCGTGTGTGTCATACAACTGCAGCTATACCTGCAGCATTCGGTGCATGGGGAGTGTGTAATTCCTACCCTGTGCTGCCCACGGCACAGTGAAAGCCACTAGCAGCGGTGTGGCCATGGTGACACCCGAAATACAGGTCGCGTCACCAGGAGAACCTTTTTGCTCTTTTGAAAAGCCACAAGCTGGCGCTTTTCTCACCCTAACTGTTAGTTTTCACTGTAGACAATTATAACTTTGAAGGATGTAGACATGAGAGTGGGAGCTCTGTTTTATTCCTAAGAAATTACTTGTCCTGGTGTAAGGAAACAATATTTCAACATCTGAAGAATATTTTAACAATGAATCTCATGGGTGTACTTCAGAGCTAGTAGAGATATTACATTATTCCTTTCCCTCCCCCATCCCTGATGCATCTTGTTCCCTCTAATATCAGCAGAATGAAAACCTGGGATTTGAGGATTCTGTTAATCTGTTTTTGAGTATGAATTTGGGATAAGGCACAAATTGATTCTGTGGGAGATAAAGTGCCCTTCAAGTGACCCTGCTGTGGATTTTCAATCTTTCTTTCAATACTTTATACAACCTTTAGATTACTGAGTTATTGTATGCTGCCCACAAAGTGCTTTAAATTAGGTCTGCAGCTGTCAGTAGGTATTGTTGTAAAAAAAAAAAACCACCCAAACCCCACAAAGGACAAATCTTTATTTTCTCCATTGCAGGTCTCCTTAGCATTTGAAAATCCTCTAGTCAGCAACTACAGTGTGTTATGTAGTGCATCTTATAATGGCATGCATACAGCTTTCTGGGTTAATATTGATCCAGCAATAACAGCTGAGGAAGGTAATTATTTAACACGTTTTTGCATTTTTCCCTGTCTTGGCAGAGGAAGATGAATGTGCCAAACCTGACAATGGTGGCTGTGAGCAGCGCTGTGTAAATACTCTGGGCAGTTACCGGTGCGCCTGTGATCCTGGCTATGAACTCGGTCCTGACAAAAAGAGTTGCGAAGGTACAGTGCGTTGCTGTGTTATGGGCTCTTAAAGCTCACAGAGTGCCATCGCTTGAATGAAATGCTACCCCTTTCACATGCTCTGTCCTAGTGTGAAATCTGTGGAACCCAACCTGGAAAACCAGTGCTCCCTTTTAAGTCGTGGTGCCAGAGTAATGTCTGTCCACAGCAGTCCTCTTCATCCGATGTCTGTCACTAATTTAACTTTACAGGTTTTGCTGTTAGTTGATTGGGAGCAATGCAAGGCAGGACTTCCTACCTTCCCAAACCGCTTGTTACGTTATTCATACTCATTAAAGCAAAGTCTCCCGCCATGCATAAGGAGACAATTATCAGCAGAGCAATGTGCCACTGCCTCAGAAGTGGCATATTTAAACGATCCCTCTGACCACCTCTGACCGGGGTGTGACTGGGAAGCTGGCAGGTTTGAAGAGCAGGATCCTTTATTCTAGCTCAAAGCTCAGAGAAATCCTCCCCACTCCCAGTCAGATTGTGGACTTTTCTTGCTGGAAACAAATTCTACTTTTCAGGGTGAGCAAAGCGTGTTCAAATAATCATTCGGAGAAATAAAAACCTGATAAGTGGAAGATTGTGCAAACATAGGATTGGACTGAGATTTACATTCTATAGATATTTCATATCAAAGGAAAGAAGCAAAAGCTTTTGATCATTACACACCAATTATTGTTTGATTTTTTTATTCATAAACACCAATAAATTCAGGGATAGCGCAAATTATTCTAATCTCAGTTCATCTGTTTGTTTGAGTAGTGAAATGGATTTTGAAAATTGGAGTGCTCGGAGTTATGGTTTTCTTCTGATGCGATTCACTGGTCTCTCTTTTTTCCAATTTCCTGGCTTTAATTCATGGTTTGTCACAATTTGGGGAAGTTTTGCTTAGTTTCTTTGCACTTTTCGTTCTTTTGCTTTTGGTTCCGTGGGGGTGGTGTTGGTTGGTTGGTTGGTGTGTGTTTGTGTGAGGCATGTTAGATTGTGGCTCTCATCAAGCTGGTTGATATTTTAGTTGTTTCCTCCCTGCCCCCAACATAAGCACATCGGAAAAACAATTTATTTAGATGTCTGCATATTAGACAGCATGCAGAAAGCAAGGTTAATATAAGGGGGGGCATGAAGACAGAGGTTTGATCTCTGGGCCTTTGATTATCAGCCCAAATTTATGTAAGGAATTTGGTTTAGTCTGCCTGCTGGCATGAGTCAGAATATTAGGGAAGGTTACCGGTCTTTCAGAAAACTCTTTCCTCTGCCTCCAAAAAACAAACAAGAGAATACCTCCCCGGCACCCAAACAGAAAAGCAACTCTGGCAAAAGGAGAAGTCACTCAAAGTAGTGCAGTGCAGTGTGGAGCAAAAACCCTGAACTATCCCTAAAAGTATATATGTATTTGTTCCACGTGACATAGCACTCACTGTGTGTAGATACTATTTGGGACTGCTGAATTAAAATCACTGCGTAGTCACAATGAGCATTACATCCTAGTTATAGTTTAGGAATTTGAGGGGTGACCTAGCTGTATTAATTCACACATAATGCCAGAGTAGAAGCCTCTAACTCAGAAACTCTGCCCAATGCTTCACTGCCGTGTTGACATGCACAGAAAATTGCTTCATGGTTGTCTAATCCAAATCTCCCCCACTGGCAGCATATTAGAAAGCTTTAAGATTTTTTTTTTTTCAGTATTTCCACATTTCCCACCGTTGCCTCAAGGAACAATGGAGTGACGTTGAAAAGCAGAAGTTGAAAACTAGCAGTAGTTGTCCTGACCCAGACTGGATCATTTGTGGGTACACCTTGTGTCACCTGAATGCAGTCTCTAAACCTGTGCCTGGTCTTTTTCTACACACTGAGGTGTGAGCCAGGGTCTTGGTCCCCCCACCGTGGTCAGATTACCTTTATGTGTGTACCAAGAACTCTTCTGCGTGGAAAGCCAGGTGCCAGCAGGAAGACTGGTATGGGTCTGCGTTGGCCAAATGAGCCCTGACCCAGAAAGTGGAGAGTTCTCCCAGGTGTGCTAGATGAAGTAGATGCAGTGTGTGAGACCATCAGCTGGACAGGAATAGCCAGTTTTTAAGGCATTCAGCGTTCACACAGAGCAGTTGGAAGAAGGTGTAGCTTCCCCCCGCCAGTTCTTTAGAAAGAGATTTGTGGATGATTTCCAGTGCTGTCACTGTGCTGTAATGGTATCAATGCAGCAGAGTGTGATCGAGAACCCCCACAAATCCCATTACTTTCCTTTTTAAAAAAAAAAAAAAAAAAAAATTTCCACTGATGGAAAAGATTAATGTGTTTATCCTTTGCTATCTGAACTGCATTCACAAACACAGTACAGTATTGTTCTGTGTATGGGGGTGACTATTCAGCATATATTTGGAAATAATAGGTATTTTCTCTGTTACTTGAACATCCATACTTCAGCAAAAGTAATTGTGATTGAAGAGTACGTGACTGCTATCCCAAAGAAGTGACCTTATCTAGTAGGTTATGGGAGGCATATACAACTATATGAGCTGAGACAGGTAGGGCTGATTCTAGATCAATAATCAAGGAGAGAAGCTGGGGAAATGTGAAGCGCATCTCAAGTAGTCTGTCTGTCAGAAGAGGGGTGGTCAAGGTCCTGGGGAGGGCGGTGAGGTCAGAGGACTTGCATGGGAAAGGCTGTGAGAGAATAACCAGAGTCTCTGGAGGGAAGGGAAAAGAATGAATATGATAACGCCTTGTGTAGTCCTGAAACTTATCTCTGTCCGCAAACCTGCAAGCTGTTCAAGACAGGGGCTGTCTCCTTCTCTTTGTTTGCACCAAGCATGATAAAACAAGATTCTGATTAGTCTGTCTGGGCATTACAGCAGTATAAGTAATGAGAGGACTGAATCTTCTCAGTGTGCTTCTGTTTATAGTAAAACACGGTTTCAGTCAAGAAAAGATGCTCTCCCTTTTGATTTTACAGCTGCTTGCGGAGGACTCCTGACAAAGCTAAATGGGACTATAACCACACCAGGGTGGCCCAAAGAGTATCCTCCAAACAAAAACTGTGTGTGGCAGGTGGTTGCCCCGACGCAATACCGAATTTCAATGAAGTTTGAGTTTTTTGAGTTAGAAGGGAATGAAGTAAGTAACCGTGAACAAAGAGCTGCACAATCTGTTATATGCTAAAGAGTTTCACAAGCATTCAAAAATAGATATTGTCTTATAAAATCCTTGCTGACTGTTCATATGCTGACAATAATCATAGATATTCTTTTTTTTCGTTTTGGGACTGTTTCTGGATTCTTTCAAAACAAACATGGAAAGAATAGCTCTCTTTTACATATCATCTAAATGTATATGTATTACAAGAAATTTAAAAGAAATGTTCTCTGCTGAGTCTCAGCTGACTTTTTTTTATCAACAAAGTAGAACAGAGCAAATGGCTGAGGCATATTGGAAAGAATTCAAGAGAAGAAAATCTGGAGAAACCAAATCATCTTTACAGACTATGACTACAAAGAATACACATAAGCTGTGGTTAGTGACGGAGCAAGGGAGCATTTAAATCACTTACAAGTATCTCATGAGGGGAATATTTCAGAAGGAGCAGTACCAGAAATAAGGCACGAACATGGCAGTGTTTGAGCTGGGCAGCCCCCGGAGGCATAGGGGATCTCGTCCCCAGGTAGGGGAGAGGGGTAGGGCAGAGCCCTCCATGTGGTAAGGGCTGCTCCCTATAGCTTTAAACAAAGTGGTGGGGGTTGCAGTGTTTTTTGCACGCGAATCAGTAAAATATGGGTTTCAACATCAACTTTTCAGCTTCTGTTCTGCTTCCTAGGCAATGCTTTGCCATACCATTGAGCTCCCTTGCCATGCTCTAGCCATAATATGCTGTAACCATCAAGTTTATCTGGATATTCTTCACGTGGCGTTAAGAACCCAAATCCCAGGACATTATTTCTGATCAAACAAATTTGTAGCAACATATTTGATATGAGGATGAGTCATGTTTTGGGCATGAGATCTGAAGTGGCAAAAGCTGGAGTTTAATTTATAACTAAGAAATAACCCAGCCATAGCTTCTCCAAAATACTCAAAATTATTTGTAGAGACGACAACGTAAGAATTTTTTTTTTTTTTTAAATAATTTATGGTGGGTTCTAAAGTCCATGAAATTCCAACTTTTAATGATTTATATGTCACACTCACATCCTGTTATCATTATTACAAGAACTGCAAAAGGTGTAACAAAAACTTACAAATCCCAGAGAATTAAAATTTAATTGCCATTTGAACAAATCATAAAACATTTTTCCTGCACTTTCTTGGAACTTAAGCCAGACTTGCCAGGAAGACACCTGGGGCGTAATGAAGTTAAATCAGTTTTCTAAGGCCATAGAAGACACGTAACTTAAGCAGATATGAAAAATATATGTGTAAAGTTTTTCAACATTTAGAACTTTGGTTTGATCCTCTCCTGTGCTACTAAATCTCAGTTTTGTACTATTAAAAAGTAGTACTAAGAATGGTACCTGTGAAAATCAGAAGAAACATATAATATCTAGAACATTCTAATATATTGTCTGAGTGCAGATATAAAATGTATACGTTTAACAAATGCTCTAAATTTTGTTTTGTTATAGGAGCTCTATTTAGGACCAAGTTTAATATGTCTTTTCCAATATTACAATTTTAATATTTTACATTTACATTTTACAATTTTAGTTTTACATTTAACTTGTGAAGTTTTTTAAATATAGTGTAGTATGAAGGAAATTAGACCTATCTGGAATTACATTTAATTTCTAATCTGAAGCAATGAAACCATCAAAACTCACCACTGATGTACTGCTCAAATTGCTGGGATTTATTAACGTTGTGAGCTATATTTGAAAATCACATGCATTAATATGAATTTATCTTACAATTAATATAAATCAGCATGTGGCAGTAACTCAAGTTGTATGAATCTTTGTGTTCTTTATATTGTATAAAAGTAGTTTCAACTGAATTAGTCACTTTCCAACTGTGCAACATATGAAAATTGTTCCAGTAACAATGAAAATTTAATCTACATCTAGAATGTATTATATTAAAAACAATTGGAAATGTTGACAATCATTTAATATTTCATAGGGAGAGAGAGCAACAAAGGCCAAAACATCCTTTTCAATAGTTCTCCCCTCCAGCTCCCCTGATGTTTCTTTTTTGACTAGAAATTGCGGTTTATCAAATACAACTTGGATTTAATGGACAATCTAAGCTCTGTATGAATCCTACTGGCCACTGTTTTCTCTTAAGCTATTAATTGCAGACAACTGGGACATTTTTGATTAAATGATTGATAGTTGAGCCTAAGAAGCTTAGAAGTTTTTGGGTGGAAAGCTTTAGGTTGACCAAGGGATTATGCATTGAAAGTATTATCGCGAGTAATAGACCTTGCATAAGACTTTTTTATTACATTATTTTACTTTATTTTTAACCTTTTAATGAAAATGACATGCATCAGCCTTCCAAATTATAGCTATGCTACTGTTAAAGAAAGATGTATGGTTTTAATAGTGAAGATTTATATATTTGTAAATAAATGAATATGTCTCAAATACATTATAGTAAAAAATTTTCTTGTAAGTTTCTAAGTGAAAATTAATATTTGGAAAAAAAAAATCTATGAGATGCAAGCAGTAGGTTTGTAGGTTCTGGGTATGTCGTTTATAGCACAAAGATAGCTATAATTTTTAGGGTGAATATTTCTAGGTTTTAGTCTAATGTCACTAGAATTTTTACTTTTTAAATTAAATGGAAACATTACTAAGCATCTTGAAATTTAGATACTAAATACAGATTAGTATCTATCAAAATATAGTTTTGAATGTAATGCATAGAATAGCCATGACTTAGTGACCTTAAAATATTCTTACACAAAGTCAGGGAATGTTTGTAAGCATTTACAAATGTTTTCAGAGTCGGGGAAAAGTGAAAAAAGATATTATTAATCTATTATTAAACAGCATATACCAATCAGAGTTCTTGCATTTGTAAACAACTTCATGCTTTTCTTTTGGTTAGCCAAAAAAAAATTTTTCTTTCTTCTCTCAGGTTTGCAAATACGATTATGTGGAGATTCGTAGTGGCCTTTCTTCTGATTCTAAACTACACGGTAAATTCTGCGGTACAGAAGTGCCTGAAGTTATCACCTCTCAGTACAACAACATGCGAATTGAGTTCAGATCTGACAACACCGTGTCAAAAAAAGGCTTCAAGGCACACTTCTTCTCAGGTATAGAAAATTACTTGTGTGTACCTGTGAGCATACAGTGACTGCTATATTTTGGTATGAAAGTGAGTGGCCTTTTCCCTTATAGTTTTCCTGGTAGCTTTGAATTTGCTTTATTTGTAGAAGCATAAACCGCTCTCCTGTCTTAAAGTACTGTTCTGAATTGTAATGTGTGTAGAAACTATATGGAATGCAAATATATATATTTAAAAAACAGCAGAGGCAAATAAACTTTATGAGATATGGAGGAAAAAAGCAAATTTGCTAAGTGTACCTAAATTTCAATTAGATTTCTTTTATCCCAAGTTTTGATGCTATTTTTTCAAATCCCAGCTGTAATGTGAGACAAATTACATACTGTGTACACTTGTATGTTTTTTCACTCAGGTCTCTTAATAGGTCTCTTAATGTATTGCATTAATTATGAAATTACCACTTTGTGCTACAACATTTGTTTAACATTATGGGTACTTTCTTGCCAAACTTTACACTTCTTAATGTTTTGCAGAAGAACAGAGTTTAAGACCTTGCTTTTGCAAAAATGTCTTGTCTTTTTAGTTATGAGTGTAATTTCACTGAGGCAGATCAGAGCGATGGAAGTTTGTATCATCTGAGGACATGTATCATTTAATAAAGTTAGACATGAGTGATGGTGAAGATGTGAGGAAATATTTGCACAACAGTGGTCTCTTCAATTACTCGTTGAGACTAGATTATAATAATCTGGCTGTGGCAGGATACCACCTGGTGTTAGTGGTGGAATTTTGCTTAGTGTTTTTCTTGTGTGTTTACAGACACACACATGGATAGGTATGTTATCTTGTGTAAAACAACAAAACAAAACCATCCCGCCCGCCCACCTCCCCAAACAGGAAGTCATCCAGAAGCATTTGGGATTTGAATTCTGCCCCAAGTTTTTTGATAGCAGTTAAAAATCTGAATCTGGAGACTCCTGATTATGTTGTTTGCATGTAGCAAAATATATTACCAGGCACTGTTATTAGGGTTTTTCTGCTAAAATATTTTATCAAAGCTGAAATGAAAATAGTATTTCATTGGTTAGCTTTAATAACTGATAACTTAACTATGACCAAGTAATAAGAAACAACATATCGTATAAGTGATGTGGTTTGGAAGGTGAGGAAAATAACTGTCAAGACAAACAGTTTAGACTGTCAATGTTTTCTCATTATTACTACTTTGACGTTTTTCTTAAGCAATTATGAAAGATGAAAAAAGTGTTTCATCTCGTACAAAGAAATTAACAAACATTTTACTTCCTCTAACACTTTTTTTTTTCCTAGTAATCACATTTCTCTGGTCATATTCTTTCAGATCCATCTTTACATATAATAGCACTTTTTACTTTTAAATTTATATTTTACATTAGTGAAAAGCTTTCAGGTTTACTTGTTATTTGTAGTAAATACATATATGCACACAACAGAGCTTCCTCCAGAAACACTTACACAACTAGTCATTTCATGTTGGCCTAGTA
>NW_009217006.1:0-29991 GCF_000690835.1 Fulmarus glacialis | reverse complement strand
AGGAATTGTCACATATTTTGACTTTTTACAAGAATAAGTATTGACATCTTCCAGTTCTGAAAATAGCTTTGTAATTTGTGTAAGCTCTGTAGTTCCGAAGTTGTGTTTTCTGGACATGCTGAACATTTATACACTTATAGTCAGTTAAATTTTGCTTTTCTTTAAAGTGATAGCTCATTTTAACAGATTTATTTATTTATTTTAGTGATTGTTTAAATGATTTACTAATATTATGAATGGGTTCTAGGAAGAAATCAGGCCAATGTTATAAGTTGGGGAAAGACTAGACTGTAATTCATGGAGTTCAGAGCACCAGGCTGTAATCCTTCAGAACCATTACTTCCCTTGTCTTTCTCAGTTCTGAATGAAATGTTCTTCCCTTTCCTCCCCCAAGTGAAAACAGTTTTTTTTCCGGTAATTTAAAAATTATGAATTTTAAATGATGCCATTAATCACTAGAATAAATTCATTAGCCAGGGATAAGTCTGAACTAATGTGTTTTTTAATGAATAGAAATGTGTGATGTGTCCTGGATATAGTATATATTTAATCCCTTTCAAGGAAAGATAGTTTGATATAAATGCTCTTCTAGTCTGTAAGTGTATAAATTTATTGAATGCTTCATAATGCATTTCTGCCATAATCTCTTCTCTCATTTCATATGAGTTCAGATACTTTGTATTTTATTTTTATTCTTTCTCAGTTCTCTTCCAGTTATTATAATTTCTAGCAGATTCTATTCTTCTATGTTATCTGGCTTTCCCCTTTTGACAATATTTCCTCATCAAAACAAAAAATTTGTAATGCTTCAGACAAATCAAACTTCTGAACTTAAAGTATCTAAAAAGAAGTTGTCATCTCTGAATAATTCATCAGACAAAACTGTCATGGCTGTCAGAAAACACTATAACTTTCTTAACCCTGAATTCCTTAATATGGACATAATATGCTATTGGTCTGTCAATGAAGAACAAACTTAAGACTTCAAGTATTTTGCCTTTGGGAGTTGATAGCTGATCACTGTTCAGCTAATGAAGTGCGTTTTTTTGCCTATTTATATGCTTGTCTTCAGAACACACTACTTTTAGAATGATACCTGTGGAGAAATACTTAGTGCTAGTGTCTAAGATACTTGCTGGAAGTCATTTAACAGCTTTATTAATTAAATCACAATAGAAATATTTGTAAGCATTTAGTTATAAAGACATATATTGTGAAAAAATCAGTAACGAGTAAAACACTGCATCTTGCAGTCTATTCACCAGTAAAGGGCATATACAATGCTCAGCAAGAGAGACAGGTGGATAAGTCAGATTAGTTTGAAGATTAGGAACAGTAACGTGTTCCACAAAGCACAGCCAAAGAACTTTTTTTGTAACTCTTATGGTGGTGAATTCTGCAGCCACGGCTACAGTTGAGAAAGCATGGCCCAGCTCCAGCTCAGATGACAGAAAGCAGTTTTTGGGTGGTTGGAAACTGCTGTGATAAACTGTGAAGGCAAACAGTGACATAGGGCAACAGATGACCTGCATTAGGAAGGTATTTATGTTGATATAAGGCAACATGTAATTACATTTTTGGCTGTAAAATGGTGTTAACAGCCAGACAGGTGCTACTGGAAAGTGAGAAAAACTTTTTTTTCAACATTCTGAAAAATTTACATTTGGTGGGACAGTTCTGAAGAAAACTCAGTTGGGAGCTGTTGCAGGGATCTAGCTAATCTCCAGAGACACTCCTGTATATTTATAATTGAGTTTCTTGGATAAAAAGAAGAAACTAGGGAGTCATGATATATTAATTTTTTAAAACTTTTATTAAAACTTTTTGGAATTGGATATTAGGCTTCTAAACTAAAAGCTTCCAGTAATTAGGTTTTTATTCTTTCTCCCTCTCTCTTTCTTCTGTCCTCCTCTCTTCTGCTCTTGTCAGAAGACCTAATGCAGTCTGCTGGGCCCGAAAAACTAGAGGAGTGTAAAATAAATCCATGAATTTACTCTAGGGAGGGAAAAAGATAACAATAATTTTTTTTTTTTTTTTTTCTGTGATGTTTCCAGGAAGATAGCATAATCATTTCTTTAAATCGGTCTTTGTGTAGTGGTATGATTAATACCCAGTGATAATATGTCACGAAACTGCTTCCGTTTATCTTAAGTTTTAGAGTTACTTCCGTGTTTCAAATAAATATGATTCTTTGCATGATCATTCAAAACATACATGGTGTTTGATGTAATACAGAAATGAGGTTTGTTGGGACTTTTTTTCTTGGGTGATGATTCATTGAGCAGTTAAAAAGAGAAAGCTAGAGTGTTTCTAGCCTCGAGGAAATCTGTTTTGGAGCACAAACTCATCTCTGGTGCCATCCTGGTACATTTTTTTCCACAGACAAGAAAGCTGCCTGCAAAGAGAAAATTTTTGTTTTTGAATCTTGCAAGGACTTGATACAGGTCCCTTCAGGCCGAGTACGTATTATTCACAGACTGGTGGCCTCTGAGGGTCTCAGAGGTACGACCATTTGTCCTCTGAATGATTCAATCTAACATTTTGTTGAGAATGGATCTTTCCCTGTTCTGAGTACTGATATGAGAAAAGAAAGAAAGTATCCATTCAAAATGGGGAGACTCATTTCCATCTGTCACCATAACAAATGGCTTTGTTTTTACATGGCAAAACATTTGTTCCTATAACTAATACAGACTAATTGTTTTTTCATGAATTTTGAAACTGGGCAATCAATTTGACAGAAAGTCTGTTCTGAATTAGGAAGTGTGAGGAAGGCTGGTTCAACAGTTGCATCCTTGATTAATCACGTAAAAGTAATTGTTGTGTTCAAATATGTTCCAAAGCTTCTCCTTTCTGTCCATTGTTTTATCTCTGAGGAGGTCCAACATGGGACTGTTTGCTTATGTACTTGTCTCTTAAGAGATTATTTTATAGAATATAAGCTTATTTAATGTTAAAATACTTTTCAGTATTTTCACACAGTTTGGTGGAAGATGAAAATGGACACAGCTTTTATTCAGAATTTGTGTACCTACTCTGTACTTGAAAGCCTAACTTGAATGCATTTTGAGCTTGCCTTCCGTTTATTTTGTTGTTTTGGTAGAAAACTACAAACTAATGCTTAGGAGGGGAAATATTGAAGAGTTTTGTTCATATTATATCTAATTTCTCATTTGCTTGTTACTATTCTTCACTTGCAACGTGGAATTAATTTATGATAGTGCTTGTTTTTGCAAAGATGAAAGATTAAAACTTTTTTTTGAAATTAAATAGATTTACTACCTCAGTTTGGGACTTGCATTGCAAGGTGCATAAACAGTGAATTTTGGAGCTTTTATGCTTCTTTCATCATCAAAATGACAATTAGTATAAGCCTTTGGATGTATGTTTCTGGGAACTACCTGTGTTTTTGACTGTTTCTTAACCTTCAAATCTGTTCACATCTGCAGAAAGCTTCCAAAAACTTTTCAGTGCAAACAGATTTGAGATTTACAGGACAAAATGCAGTGGATGCTTGGGTTTGACTTGCAGAATTTATCTATAAATGTACATTATCATCATGTATTGTAAGCAGAAGCTGATTTTTATGGAAAGAACTGCAAGTCAATAGGTCAAGTGTTGCATACATTTTGGCAGATAAAGCTGATGTGTATGCAATTATAATGCAAATTTCCTTTGTTGTGTTACTGAACATGAGCGTCAGTAAAGGCAGGGGAAAAAATACTTAAGTAAGACCACGAAAAGAGGCTTTAATTATCCATAGTGGCTTGTAATCTGTAGAAATTCTTACTGTGCCTACTAAACTCTGAAACATCGCATGTTACCTTGTTTGGAGATAACGCTCACTGCTGCTTTCCAAGGTACATGAGGCTAAAGGGGATGCATGCTCTGCATTCCAGCCCTGCAACAACTGGACCTCTGGGATGACCAGAATTTCTTTTCTCTTTTTCCTCTTCTCTTTTGCATGTTGAAATGACACAGTTTGTAAGATGTAGCTTTTTAATATGTGTGTGTGGCTTTATATATATGTGTGTGTGTGTATATATATGTATATATTTATATATCTCAGCACTTATACATATATATAGGTATATACATATGCATACGTATATACATGTATGTGTATATATATCTGTATATGTCAGGAGCAGTCTGCCTTTTTAAATGGACCAGCCTCACCTAAAATGACAGCAGCTGAATGACATAGAAGGGTGGCAGCTGAGGCCTCTTGCTAGAATGACAGCCTGTTAATCTAGTTTGGCTTTTTTCCATGCAATGAATTTGTAGCTATTTAATGCAGGTCATATTTCCTCCCCTACTCTCTGCTTTACTTCTAACACACTAAAAGCTCTTTTAAAGAATTATATGTTAATAAACAGAACCGCATGCTATATTGTAGATCTCCTTGAAATAATTAATGCTAGTTTCTTTTGTATGTTTTTCAATGAAATGTTTTTTTTTTTTGTGACGTTCTGTAATGTCCAGATTCATTACAAGTAAAACACACTGTCACTCTGCTGGGAAAATAAAAATCAACTTATAAAAAAAGTTTATGTTAAATACTTCTTTTCTTACATGTTTAATGTGCAGAGCTTGAAACCTTGTTTGGCCCTCATGTTCCTTTCAACATACCACCGTTAAATTGTGGAATTTGCATAAAGTTGGAATACTTTATGTGTTGTCCATAAATTACACTCCTGTTGTTTACTGGAATAAAGCTGTGGATGAGACATTTATGAAATTTTACCAACTCGGTCACTTGAAAGAGTAAACGCTGGTAACTGTCTTATCTCCTTTGATTTAGCTTGTTTGTTTTACTAGTGTTCCTCTTCCCTAGGAACTACTCCTCACTTCCTAGAAAGATGAGACAGACTATTTGTGCCATGGTGCAAGGTTGCAGGCTGAGCAATGAGTGGCTAGAGCTAAGGTACCATGAAACTGCCATACTGGGAAGAGTGACTGTGTCTTAGTTTATCGTTTTCTGGACTCAAACGCTGCGATAACCTTTTTCTTTTTGGTTACGAGGACTACTGCTAGCTCTGATGCTCACCCAACCTTGTTGTGTATTTCTTAGACAAGGATGAGTGTTCGAAGGACAATGGTGGCTGCCAGCACGAGTGCATCAACACGGTAGGAAGCTACGTTTGCCAGTGCCGAAATGGATTTGTGCTACATGAAAACAAACATGACTGCAAGGAGGGTAAGTAGTAAGGTATTTGAACGGTTGATTATACAACTGTCTTACAGAAAGATCTCTGCAGCTCTCCTTCCAAGGAAAAGAAAGGAAAAAGAAGGATCTTGGTAATGGGGGCTTAGAAATTTGGGCTTAAATACTCCCCTAGCCCACTTTCCCAACCCCTCCATCCCCAGCATTTGTGTGGCTGAGTTTGAGCTCCACAGGAATGCAGTTTGGAAAACTTGGGATCATTGGCAGGGAGTGCTATTTTTAATAGCGCTGTGAAGTGTAGAACGTTTAAAGCCGTGATGGAGTATTTATCTAATGCTGTATTAAACACAGGGATAGCGTTTCTGGAGAGAAGCTTGGTAAAGTTGTCATTTGCTTCTATCAGTAGCAGTTAGTTTCCTCGCCGTCAGGTTGAAACAGTATCTGCCCTTTCTGAATTTATTTTAGAGAACGTATTCAGACAATCTAAATTCCAATCAAGTCCCTACGTATCTTTCTTCCTATTTGCTGTCTCAAGCTGCGGCTACCTCCAAGAAAACAGTAGGCTTTGGGGCTTAAGTAGAATTTAGATTATCTGCAAATGAACCTCAAGTGTGCAATATCATGTGAGCTACTGTAATTTCTCAAGGCTGTATTCTAGCACGGATTTAATTTGCGAGTAAAGATGTGCTCTTTGTGAATCACTTGCATTATCACTGGTGTTGGAATGATACTTGCCTGCTCTATAAGATTCCTGTTGAATAATTCTCTGACGTTTATAAAGCCATTTGAGATTGTTAAAAAACTAAATACAAAAATGAAACTGGTTTCTTTCTTGCCTTCTTCAAGTTTTAGTTCTTTGTATTTATTCACAGAGGTGCACTTCTGGTGATTCAGTTATGATGTGAATGACTAAGCTGCTCTTGCTACATACTCACAGTTTAGTCTTAGCTGTTCTCTAGTTGTATATACGTCCCTAGAAACTGTGGTTTAGAAATCAAAATGATTGCTCTGTAGCTGCAGTATGAAAATTAGCGAGAAGAGAGAAAAATAAATTGTTCAAGAAATATCATTTGAAGTTGGAGTAGCAAGATTTCTCATATGAATTTTCATACTTATTTGTATGTAGAATGGGGAGAATAGCAAAATATTTGATTAAATTTTAATACTTATGTATACTCCTTTATATTTTTTTCCAAAAAAAGCACCATCCATCGTAACCCACAGTGTATGTTTCACAACAGTCAATAAACAAGCATGCTGGGTTAATTGCCATAAAGTGTTTGCCAAAGGGGAAGAACATGATCATGCACACTGAAGAGTGTGCTTAGTTGTCTTCCTAAAGATCCTTTCCCTTCAGCGGGTCCCCTGACAAAAAAGAGTACTTTTCTGGCTACCTTTGGATGCAGACCCCCAGACTAACTGATGCTATCACTGTTGGCACAGCTGAATGTGAACAGAAGATCCACAGTCCCAACGGCATCATCACGAGTCCCAACTGGCCCGACAAGTATCCCAGTAGAAAGGAGTGCACGTGGGAAATCAGTGCCACCCCCGGGCAGAGGGTCAAATTGGTGAGTTTCTGCCTACCCTTCCTTTTCCTCTTTTCTTCCACCAAACCTGCTTCTCAAATGACTACTCAACAATACAAAACTGTTACTAAACTTTACTATCTGTTTGCAGCCCAGAGGTAAACTGTTTTAAAAATCTGCTGACTCCTGTCCATTCCTGGCCAACTGGCTACTCAATATCATAGAGCTGTGAATTTAAGTTTGTGGTGATTGTAAATACTCTGGACAGCAAAGGGCAGGAGGAATAATTTTCTCCCATCAGAATTTACTGTATCATTGTTGCAATTCATAAAATTTGCACAAAGTTTTGACAAATATGGAAGAGGCCATTTACGGAAACTCCAATATAAAAATAAGCAAAATTAGAAGTTACGAACAGTCCTCTCCACACACCTTTTGCATTTCTGTTCTCTACTTTTTGAGGAGGAAAATAAGATGCAAAAACCAAGAATCTGGACTTCTCATTTAAGAGTGGCTCCAAATTTTAACATAAGTAGAAGAGCAGCCTAAGTAAGTTAAGTGATCTTTGTGTCCAGCTGGCTCAGGACAGTGCTGGTGGCTGAAGACAGGCTAACAGAGCTTAAGGAGCTTTGCAGATCTACTGAGGTTATCTAGCCTCTGTATGAAGCCGAAGGCATGGATCTGCCCAGGGGGCTTTTCTGCTTTGAGATCAGTCCCAGTGTTCCTTCAGCCAGAGTACTCAGGGGACAGCCACAACAAAAACTGGCCTTAAATATTTTAAAATCTGATAAATTGATTTAACAAGTGTTTTGGAGCAAATAAACTTAAGAAGAGAGATGTGTCTGCTTCAGAGAGGTAGAAGCAATAGCCAATATTGATGCAGGGATGAAAGGGATATTGTCATAACTCCTGACCTTAGCCAAAACCATAACCCCTGTTACTGATGCTGGTGTGGGATCATGTGTTGATCCCTGTTGACCAGAAGTAAAATGGTTAAACTGTTCTGGGGGATGTGGAGGTTGCAGAAAATGAGTAGTGCGCATACTCTGTCCACTCAAAGGGTGAAAAACAGGTTTTTGATTCAGGCAGCCTTCCTGCTGCCACTTCTGAGCAAGCCTTCTTCATCCTGGCTGAATAAACCAAAGCCAGCCAGGCATGGGCATGTTACTGTAAAAGCTTTTTCAGTACTTTTAACCTCAGCAGGCAAACTTCCAGCATTCAGATTTCTTCAGTGAAATATCGCATGGTCTGTTTTAAAAGAAAAGGTTTTTAAATTGGCTTTTGCCAAGGAAATTGGAAAAATTAGACAGAATTTTTCCAGATAGAATTTTCAAAAATACCCCCATGATTTAGAGTCTGAAATCCACTTTTCTGTGCAAGCTAGTAGGGTCAATCTACTAAATTCTGTGTGTGTAATATCTTTAAAGTCTGTCTAGTACAGCAAGATGCCATATCAATAACATTAATACCATACTTCCACTATGGATAAATATTTTTTCTTGGACTTTCACACCATATTTATGTTTAGTCCTCACAGTTTACTTAGTCAAATTGAACAAGGAGAAATTTGATTTCTTCATGGTAACAAACCACATGAATTGTGAGGCTGTGCTTCATTTTTCGAGAGGGGTGTGTGTACAGAAACTAATCTTTTGTTGTGATTGCTCTCACTCTGATAATCATTGAAAAGTCTCTTCCTGAAAAGGCTAAAGTTAAGCATTTGGTGTAATTAAGAAGCCTATGAAAAAATGGATATGCACTTCAGAATTTTTAAATGAAATGTGCAGATAAAGATGGCTTTGAAAATGTTTGTAGCAGAGAGAGAGATTTTCATAAGCTAATCAGCCGGATGTTTATAAGAGACAGACTTAAGTGTCCCATTCAGGCAGCTATCCATAAGTGCCACCAACGTATCTACTCAGTTGAGTGCTATAGATAGAAAGGACTGGATGTTCAGAAGCTGTATGTAACATTTCTGAATACCATTCCCACTAATGAGACAACCAAAATGGGGACTGTAGTCATGGTGGGGTAAGTATTCAAAAGTATTTGTCCCAGGAAGACGGAGTGTGATTTAATTATACTACGAACTTTATTAAATCATCTGTGAACTCTGTTGGCACTAAATAATAGAGAGAAAATTAGCAGCAACTATTCAGTCATGTTCAACTTTAAGGAAATTTTGTGTCAGTTCTCCTCTTTCAAGCCTGTTCTTAGTCCACTGCTGGGAACTGACCGCTTTTTAAAAAAATGAGATCGTCTCTGGGTGTTTTAAAATATTAGGCATTTTGAGCTTTTAAAAGACTTAAGATTCGCTTTTCCGGTGTGTCTTATGGTTCATGGTGAGAAGTGCTTCCTAGAGAGTGATCTTTTTGTACTGATGAGAACTGAACAAAACTGATACAATTTTCCTCTAAAAGAAAACGAAGTTCTGCAGCCTGCTCTTGGATCACATCTATTGCTCCTGTTGATTCCAAGTTGGCTTGACTCAAATCTATATTTAACTAACTCCCTTACAGTTAGTCTCGCAGCTTTCTGGGGTTTTTTTAATCCATCAGATTTTATTTGGGTATAAATGACAACACGTACTTGGCATCATAAAAGTAGGATGGCTGACTACAATTTAAGAGCAGCAGGAGGGACTGCTGTACAGCTGTTTTCACTGCCTCTGCAGTTTCATTCGCTTAATAAAACCCCCAAACTTCCCTGTGAAATGAACCTACATCCACTGCATCATGCAACTCTTCACTTTTCACAAAACAAATGTTTTATTCTGAATATTCCGGTTCTTTGGGCAAAAGACTTTGTTAGGTCTTTATATATTCTTTAGGTCAGCTGTTAATATAAATTACCATCACATTTCACACTGGCTGGATTCCACAAGGAATTTGGTAGGTCAGATTTGCTTTGGTGTGCCAGGTAGAATGCATAATTATGATATTTGCTCAGCATTTGATAGTTCAGTTTTATTCCTTTTAATTATTGCTTCTTAGTCCTTTAGTGTTTTTTTGTTTTTCGTAAACAGTCAGCTATGTGTCTACTCATGGAAGCATTTATACTTAATGCTTTTATACTATTTTGTTGAGCAAAACAGATTTTGAATTTCACCTTAAATTGTAGGTTATTTCTGAAAATTCACGAAGATGTGTATGTATATTGCCTTCTCAGTGTTTACTGAGAAGAGGAGATGACTGGATTTTATCTTTAGGTTTCTGGTTGAAATTTAGCCCTGGTCAAAAAGACCTCTCTGAAATCTCTTAGATGTCCCCTTGAAATAAATTTGTCCAGTCTTGGAAGACAGTCTTCCATATTTGAAAAGCAGGTATTAGTTGTATGTGTTTTAGCAGTTTCTGTATGTGTGGCATACATCTTTGGGAAATGCCTTTGGTTGGACACTCTGAGTTTGAGAAATCTAAATTCCAAAAGTTTTAAAAAGTAAGTTGGCTAGGCTCTGCTCCGAAGCACTTGCAATTTACAATTTTTAATGGACTCAAATTTGTTCTTACAAGCTGCCATGAGCATTAAGAGAGGCTGAGAATCCCTAGGAGCTCAGAAACTAGGATAAATGTTTTGAAGTGTAGAAGAAACATCACAGATTTGAAACGAAGTAAAGTTTGTGATCACTGTGTTCAAACTATGGCAGCAATTTGAATCTTCTTGGGAGAGCTGAGGACAGGAAAAGAGTCTGCTGAAGTTTTTCAATAAACAATCAACAAAATTTTATTGTTTTTCGCTATGATTTCGCTAGCAAGTATGTGATCTTAGCAAGAAGGGTGCAGCCTGAAATATTGTCAGTGTTGTAATAATAAAAAATAGATCTCTACATAATAGATTAGAAAATGTAACTTTCATGTATAACCATTCATGTGGAAAGGTTGTTCTTGAAGGCTTTAGTTGCAGTGTGAGGTAAATATAAAAAAAAAGGGAGGAGGGGGCAGTATGAGTGCAGATGTTTCAATCAGTGCTCAATTATCTGAGGAACCAATAGATTTCCTGCTTTCTGCTGTTTTGAATGTTCTGTGAAATTTGGAATTATCCTACAAATGGAACAAATTCAGCAGAAAAGTCACAATAATCTAGATGTAATATTCTGTTATGGATATTCACTGGCTATAAAGGTTCTGATCCCTTTCTATATGAAGGATGATGTCCTCTTAAAATTCACTATCTTAATTATCATTCCACTTTCTCAAAATCAGTATGTTATTCAAAGCTACAGGCTTGTAGGGGCAGTAATGCAAAATCTGTCATCTTAACTACATCTACTTTGTATTCTGAAACATACTATCAGTACATATGTACCATATAAGTACAGGAAATACAGTACTACATTGAGTCATTTTGGTTTTTTTCCCCCAGACCTTCAACGAATTTGAGATAGAACAACATCAAGAATGTGCTTATGACCACTTGGAAGTGTTTGATGGTGAAAGTGAAAAATCACCAATTCTGGGACGCTTATGTGGCAATAAGATACCAGATCCTCTTATTGCTACTGGCAACAAAATGTTTCTCCGCTTTATTTCTGATGCATCAGTTCAAAGAAAAGGCTTCCAAGCAACGCACACTACAGGTCAGAAAATCAGGATGTGCTTTACTAATAACTTCCCCTTTGTTCTTTAGTCGAAGATATTCAGGCATTTCTTTTATAGGAACGGGATGAGTTAACAGATAAGACAATATTACAACTAAATCTAATGAAACCTTAAGAACAGTCTGAGATTGCAGAAAGTATTCTCTAGTATTTTAGACATTTCTTTCTCCTTCTTTCTCTCTTTCTCTTTGTGTCTCTCTCTCAATTTTCTAGGTAAATGATTAAAAGACTTTGAAACAAAATCCGATAAAAAGAAGATATTGGCATAGAAAATCTAAGAGATATTTCTTAAGATTCATGCCATTACTTTGTAAAAGATTCAATAGCTTTTCATTGTATTTGTAATGGCAATACTTCACTGGGGCATGTGATGCACCTCCATTACTTTCCTGTTCTAACTTAAACAAAAGTCTGGGTCTTGTGTAAACAGCTATTACTTTCCTGTAGAGCTTAAAAGGAAAGACAAGCCAAAGAAAAATAAGAAAAAACAATACTGAAGACTTTCTTAAGACTGTAAGAAGATAATCTCCTTCACATTTACCATTTAATTTTGTTCTTTGGCAGAAATCACTGAAATTAAAAATAGTGTTTTGCAATTACATTAATAGATTTCTTGGGACATTTTCACAGCGTGTACATTATTTCCCTGAAGTTGCTTGGCTTACAGTGGCCCCTAGTGCTGAATCTCTGAACTTCCAGTGCTTGCTGTAAGACAAGGAGTTTTGGGGGTTTTTTTGTTTTCTTCTTCAGACATAATGTTTGTCTTTACTTTCATTCTTATTCATCCAGTATGTGGCAATAAATATTAATGCAGAAAATATTTATAAATATCTGTGCTAGTAGATAAGGTTTACTGACAGGTAGCAATTATTAATAGAAGATAGTAATCAAGGTGATTGGTCACCGTTAATACCATCTGGTATTACCCAGAGTATTCATTAAGTTGATGTGTAGTGTTCAGCTAGCAAATCCTCATATATCAATGTTAGCATTTTCTCTTTTTTTCCTTCTGCTTTTTAAGAATAATTCTAAAACTTAATTTCCCTTTCAGAGAAAGACAGTAGGCAACGGTATATGAACTATTCACTCTTCATGATCTGGGCCTGGAAAGTGAAAAGTTTAGCTACCTGTAATTCAATTTGTTTTTCTTGTGGGAAATCCTCTTCTACAAGCATGCCATTGTTTGCCTTCCCTACCGCAGTAACCCCTTCCCTTAGATGGAAAATTAGATAGAAATGGTAATAATGACTCATTTTAAAATTACCTCAGGGCAAATAGTTAAAGGTCAGAACTCTTGTTAGAAACAGGTGTTGTAAAACTACTGTCTCATTTATTCTTCTCACTTTTAATTTGCAGAATTGGAGCAGTCATTATATTGAAAGAAGTTCAAATTTATATTCCCTAACTTCTAAAGGTTGCTAGTTATGTTATGACTTGCTGGAATTTCCCTCATATAGAAAGAGAGAGATAAATATATTTATCTGCTGAGTTTTAAGTGCCTTAACTGTAAAAACATTCTTAGCATGCAAATAGTGCTTTTCTGAGAAAATCTGAAGAATAGAATCTGCCCAGTTTTTAAGAACGTTGTAAAAATTAGAGAGGACATTTATTTCTGTCAACTGCTGTTGCACAAACTGCTCACTAAGTTGAAAAGTTCATCACCAGCACGTGCTTTGAGGTACCTTTTGAGTGAGAGACAACTCCGATCTTGTAGCCTTTTCCTGCAGTCTTGAGCCAAACACAGATGCTCCATGGGAATTTTACCTCTGTGCTTTGGGCACACGTGTGAATGAATAGATATCTAACAAGTGTATAGACAGTGGATTGTATTTCCTTATTTGATTTTTTCTAGCAAATAAAAACTGATGGTATGCAATGGAAGCAGGCAAGGTTGCGCTCAATCCTGCATAGCTGTGCAGACAGAGGGAGAGGTGAGGAAGCTGCTCTCTTCACTTCTGACCTCCGGGCAGAACTCACTCAGTAGAAGGACCTGTGTAATATAACAGCAGAGAAAGAGTAACGGGATCCTATGCCCGAAGGTGCCTGTGCTGCTGTATTCCTGGCATCTTCATGATTTAATGGCCTCTTATTCTAGTAGATCCTGATGATGATGTTGATTTCCCTTCTGTGACACTTTTTGGCTTGAAATACTATCCAAATACCAACTTTCCATTGAATATTTCAAAAAACAGGATAAAACTGTAGCAGCAGGGGCAATAAAGTTTCAAAAATTAGATTGGATAGAAAGGCTTCCCTAGGTGGAACAAAACTTATAACATGCTGTTTTTAAAGTGCAGCAGTCTTAGAAAGAGATTCTATTATATTTTCCCAAAATGCTCCTGACAGAACATTAAGCATCATTGCTCAGGGAGTGATTTGGTTACGCTAACACAGGCATCTGGTTCCCTTCTGGATGGCCTCATTTATGGTGCCTGGCCTCCAGCCATTGCCGCAGGAGCTTGCAGGTCTGCTGTAGGTCCTGTTCCTATCTGCCAGCCCTGGGAGGATGTCTCTGACAAATTTGGGCATCTCAGATGTCACTCAGTTTAGGATCCTGTGTCGCTTCCAAAATAACTATAATAATTCATTATGGCAATGCTGAATCAAATTTATAATCTTGTTTCACTAGTTCAGATAGCGTGGGTTTAAGCTTGTCCCATCTGTCCAGCTTGTTAAACAGTCAAGAGACTACTGTTTGATTTGCTCTTATGTTTGTAAGAAGCCTAAAAGCCCCTAGAAAGGTCAGGAAACAAGAAAGGGCTTTTTGTTCCTTAGCTGATCTAGAAAAAAATCTTTCACCTAAAGCTGTCAGATCAACAGCGTTTTCCAAGTCAGACATATTTCTTTACAGTCAGATGTGTACATCGTACCTACAGTCGAGCAGACCCAGTGCAGTGGAAAGCATGATGGTCAGTGCAGCTAGGTAGGTTCTGCTATCGAGGCTAAGCAAGCGCAGCTGCGTGGCACTGCTCTGTTCTGTGCAGACCTGTCACAGCCTAATGCAGTGCTGCATTGTGCAGGCTGGATGTAGACTTTTGAAACTACAACTTAGTCCTTAACAAATTGAAAATTTGACTTGTAATTTCTAAAATCAATACTTTATCCTAAAATATAAGGCTATAATCCATGGGAGAAAGGCAGAGGAAAGGGAGTTGCCATTTTCTGCCATTGCTAGTATGGCTACAACTTTCCTTTAAGCTTCTGTCCACTGTAGCAAGCAGAGGGAAAAAATGCAGACAGTTCATTAAACATTTTCTCCTTAGCAGATGTTCTGTGTCTGAAGCAGGGAGATGTTCTTACTGTTGGCAACAGTCCAGTCGAAAAAAAAAGAAAGTAAATGAAATCAAGAATAGGAAAAAAAAAAAGGGAAAATTGGAATACCGATGAGAAATAACTCTTTGAACTATCTCATTTGATAAATTTTCTTTATCATGTGCTCTTATCTGTTTTTTAAAAGCAAAAAAAAAAATTGAAATTTCAGATTGAACAACAGATCATGCATAATTGATTACTCTACTTACATAATTTATATTTCCTGCTTCGATTCTTCATTTTCTTAATAAGAAAAAACACCACATTTTTAAAAAATAAGGATTTGCTCATTACTGTCATTAATTCCCAGCTGAGATGTGACTCCTTACAATATAACATTGCAATTGATCATGTTTAGTGTGGGTGGAGTCCATGACACTGAAGTCAAATTCAAATTATCAATTCACCAAAGCTTAGAAATGTTTGAATCTTGCAATTTGTTTCAGGTTATTATAAAATGATCACTTTATTATAGCTACATTTGATCAAAATGAAGATAGAATTATCTGTTCATTTATTTATAAAAATTGAATCTAAACTTGTGCATCTCAGGTTTTTGTTCAAGCTCATTTGCACTTGATGTTTTTGTGGGTGCTATAAGGGATGGATTGTTCTTGAGAAACCAGAACACAATTATGCTCTTTTCATTGAAATCTTTGTAGCTGTAAAGAAAAAAGCCACCACCCATCTCTTGGAAACATAATAAACAATGCATTTTTTCTTTTAAGTACAATTTTCCATCTGTGGCTGGTTGCATTGTAATAGAATTTTTAATTGGCAAATGCGTAACACCTACATGTTTAAGTTACTGTAGAAGCTGAATTCATTGGCTGTTTAGGATAGAATACTAGTTTTAATTACAGCTGTTGAAAATATTTAGAAAGGATAAAGTACTAGCTGCTGGTTTGTTGGTTTTGGGGTTTTTTTTGGTCAGTGCATTTTCAGCAATTTCTGTTCTTGAGCAAACTGGCTAATTGGACTATACAGTAAGGTTCATTCATATTTAAATTATGAACTTTTTAAGCAGTTATAAACAAGCTTTAAAACAACACATACATTTTACTACTGTGTACAAATAGAGATTTATACTGAAAATACTGCTTTGGCATAGGGCAAGGGTCTCCAGCTTAGGACTTGCTTCAAGAGCAGGCTTTCAGTTATAAGACTTTCTCTGGTAGTAGCAGCTTTCTCCTGGCCATGTTCTTTTGCAGAGAAAGACCTGTTCACGTCCATGAACTATGCAGCAAACAAGCTAGCGAGCTTGGCAGTGGTGTTTAGTATTGAGCTGGCTCTCCAGGCACCGTATAATGGTTAAAGCTGACACTCTTACGAAACACAAGACTTTTGCACTTGATCGCTGACTACATGTGTGCTAGAGCTGATACTCCCCTGCTACTTGCAAACGGTGTCGTTAACCCATGTGGAAAGGCTGTCACCACTGAAATGTGGATGCCCCGCTTACAGCACTTGCCTTGCTGGCCACAGGCACCTCTCAGATGCCTACCTGAAGAATGTCCTACCTCTTGAACCACATTCCTTACAACTTTGGTGTCCCCTGCCTTTTGGTCTTTCACTTGAAAATTATGAAATATGCTCAAATTTCTGTAGTTATAAAACAGAATTTATAAAGGAAAAACTCAGAATGGTGGATTTGTATTCATACTGGGTAGTACTTCACTCTACACCTAGTTTGACTGACCTGCTTGTGGTATAAAAATGCACTCAGCCTGAATAAGGCTGGGCATCTGTGAAAAGAAAATGCTAATTTTCACTGAATAAGCTTCTTCCTCCTTATTTTTTTTTCCTCTGTTTAGAGTGTGGTGGTCGGCTGAAAGCTGAAACCAAGCCCAAAGATCTGTACTCGCATGCTCAGTTTGGCGATAATAACTACCCGGTTCAGGCGGACTGCGACTGGCTCCTGGTGGCAGAGCGCGGCTATCGAGTCGAGTTAATGTTTCAGACTTTTGAAGTTGAAGAAGAGGCAGACTGTGGTTATGATTATGTGGAGCTCTTTGATGGTCATGATAAGACAGCTGTGAGACTCGGTCGATTTTGTGGATCTGGGGTAAGTAACCAGGTACTAAAGTTTTTCTTTTTATTTCCACAACAAAAAGAAAAAGAAAAACAGGGCAGAGGAAGGAAAAGGGACAAGAAGGGATGAGGTTCAGTTACTACACCTTATAATGAAGATACTAGATTATCTGCTCTAGATTTTTTTTTTAATATAAATTTGCAGACTTGTAGTACAAGCACTCCCTTGAAATATTTTCAACAATAAATATTCTTATCTAGTTTTTGACCAAAGTATTGTAATCTTATGTTAAGCTTTAGGTAGCTGACAGTGGAGTGTTTAACAGCACCCAAAAAAAAGTTAACAGCATTTTCCCCTACAGAGAGAGAAATGCACTGGTGTTGAAAATTATCACATTAAAATTCTTTCAATTTGAATGAAGAAACCACATTTTGCAGGGGGAGGTGAGCTTTGGAAGCATTTATAATATGCTCATCTACTACTTAAATCTGATTTTGGGAAAAAAAGTGCTCCTAAACTGTGTGATTAACATGGATCTTAAGAAAGCCCTGTCATCCCAAATGCATCTCTGACACGTTTTAACTGTGAGACATGGAGGAAATTGGCCAGGTGACATCCTGAAAAGGATATTTCTCCTTTTAGACTTGCATCGTTCTGTTGGCTGCCTGCCTTGAGAAAGTTGGTGCAATGATCCCACAAGTCCTTATCAATTCTTTATATGTGTGCAAATGCAAGCACACTTTCATACATGCACTCTTTGCCTAGATAAAAGGTTTGAAAGGCTCTACATGAGATAGTAGGAGCTCTTAATTAACCGCGTGATACTTTTTGGATTCAGCCACAGTGCTGTATCAAACATCTCAGTTATTCAGACAAGTTACCTGTAAGCTGGCTTAAATCCTTTTAGGGCATTTTTTGAACACTTAAAGATGCAGGAAAGGTGCTACCACTGAACTGTAGGCAATATATTCCAAGGGAAATGCTACAGCTGAGCTCAACAGCTACTAATTTACACAAACCAATACTTTCCTTTGCAGGTTGCCCTATTTTACAAGTAGGAGGGCAGCAAACTGGAGAATGACCCAACCTCAGGATTTTTTTTTTTTTGGGGGGGAAGGGGGAGAGCGCAGGGGCGGGGGGCGGAGGAGCGGAGGTGGGGTTAGGTGGAATGGTTGGATTTTGTTGTTGTGGTTTTGTTTTGGTTCTGGTAAGATATGGATGAATGGCTTCAGAGGCCATTCCAAAGCAAGCACATAGGAAAGATGGAATTAAATAGAAAAGCTATTGAAAGCAAAATAATCCAAGTTGAAGTGGGAAAAGGGCACTGTTAGTACACATTACTAACTTTAGAAAAAAAACTTGGTAGTTCAGCTGATACTTCTGATCAATGTGCTTCAGTAATAAAACAGTCCATGAAGGCTATGAAGAATAAGATGGAAAATAGGTACTGGAGTCATTTGTTTATCTAAATTTAGAATATTGTGTATGGTCCTGCCCAGTCATTTACATGACTCCAGAAGAACTATAGAAGACATCTGGGAAGGACAAAAGAACGAGGAACTTTGTTCTCTTTGTCTCATAAAGAAAGATTGTAGAGATACCCAATAAAAATTGAATACAAAAGAGAAATATCCGTAAGAAAAAAAGTGTGAATGAAGGGTGTAAATATGCAGAGTGGACAGATAATTTGTTTGTTTATTCATTTATTTTAGCCACCAGAAGAAATTTATTCAGCAGGGGAAGCTCTTTTACTTCATTTTCATACTGATGATACAATCAACAAGAAAGGATTTCATATACGATACAGAAGTATAAAATATCCAGATAGCGTGCACACCAAAAAATAACACAAGAACCTCTATGCCAGAAAAGGAGAGTGAGAAAGAAAGAACGCACAGTGGAAAGGAAGGAAGGCGTGTCTTTTTTTTTAAACTGAAGTTATTAGCACAAATGTTTTATGAGAGTTCAGTTGAAATGATGGCTTATAAGACCAGAGACAGAAATAAAATAAATTAAAAAAAAATCACCTATCCCAGTGGAATAGACAAGATGATGATGTGTGGGCTCCATACTTAACTGTCTCTGCAAAACTTGTGAAAGGACTTTGCATGCAGGGAGAATATAAAAGCTTTTGTTCATGGTTTGATATTTGTCATAGATGCGTGCAGATTCAATCAGTTGCATTCAGGGGAAGTGACCTTGCAGACCATTCTTCCTTCTGACAATTGTATGGTGTCTAAGAGGAAAAGCTCTTTCAGGTCACACACTCAAAATACTGTCCTTATATCTAGTTGCTTTGACTTTGTATCCTACATATGGTGTGTACAAGGACTTGAAAGAAGATATGAAATGGGAAGGTCTTCCTGCATTGTTCCGTATTTTTTACAAATTCATCTGTCATATCAGGTTATCAGTGTTTTGAAACTGGAAAATCCTACTTCTGAAACATAACTGATCTTTAGTTTTACTAATGACTGAGAAGTCTGAACTGTTACATTGGTCATCACTAGTTGACCAATCACTAGTTGGCTGAATTTGAACAGTGTAAGCATCTGAAAATGTTTGGTTTACTAGTTAAGTAAGCTATCTCTGATGATGTGCTTTTATTTTGCACTGAACATAGAAAGAGACTGAGATGAAAACCTGTCCCGAATCAAAATCTGTATCCACGAGAAACAGAAATAGTCAAGGATCATCTGAAACTCCTCCTACTGAATTTGGTTTTAGCAGTACATTTGGAACCACTACTAAGCTTTATTTCTTCGGACTTCTTTGTGAACGAGCTAATTTTCTGGTTTAGCTAATCAGAAATGAAGCTGCAGTAGTATCCAAGAGGGAGGTTTCCCAAAGAGGTTTTTTTCAGGGAGTAAGAGTATCTGTGATGGCAAAAAAAGCAAACCAAAACAACAGACCCAGGATTTGTTTGTTATCGAGAGTGAATTCCTATGGTGCTATTCCGTGAACATTAAAAACAAAAACAAACCAAGAAGTTTTAGACTTTTGAGCCAACAGCTTGCAGATCATGAATGTCTCACTACGCCTGGCTGCATCTGGTGAAGGAAGGCTTTACTGCTCCAAGGGAGAGCGGGTTGCAACAGCAGCGCTAGTCCTGTGGAACAACTACTACTATTGCCTTAGAATCCTCGCACACGGTCAGACAGATCTTCCTGTAGATACACCTCTAATTTGATAAATAATTTGACGACTTGGACATCTTAGCGTACGCTAACAAAAGGATCTTCAAGCAAAACCCCCATCTGCAGAGCGAGATCATCTGCTGTAAATACAGTGACCTGCTTTTGATGTAGAGATATGTTACGTTTAGAACTGAGATATTCTATGTGCTTTAGGCCATACATGGCTTTAGTCATAATGTATATGCATTATGTAAGTATTGTATGAATGAGCACTCCAGGGGAGTGAGAGGTATTGTATGGGTGAAAATTGAATTGTTTCTTTATGTGCCAAGTTCTACCAGGACCCCGTTTGACTGTAGCAACTTTTCTTTAAAGGCTTCATAGACAGATAACAAGGACTTCTAGTTGGCAAGAATCACGTTTAAATGAAGTATTATGTTTCACTTACAAGAAATATTATTTTGATACCCTTTGATGTAAGTTGCTACTCAGATTAGCTTAGTCTCTGTTACCTTACTATGAACATACATTGGCACTAATAAATCTGATCTTTTTTTATAAAAATAAAAACCAAATGTCTGTATAGGCGTCTTTGGTTGTTTTAACACCACTATTGCTGCTCATATATTACCGCCAGACAGCTTATGTGTGTAAAGTTCAAAAACTGAATAATTTCTGTATTTTTATAATGCTGCTTCACTGTCCTTTTGTTTGGTTCATTTTTCAGGGTATTTGCACAAGAAGTGAAGTGAAACATTTTCTCCAAGGTCTTTTATTACAAAAATCAGGCAGAAATATTACTATCGTTTTAAAAAAAAAAAAAAAAAAGTGTTCTTAACCTTGATACATAATTTATTAGCCGGGTGGAATACCAGTGCTCGAATTTCTGAGAGGAAAGCAAGCAGTAGCAGTGTCTCCCTGGCACGGATAGTCAAAAGGAGTTGGGAAAGTCTGAGGCTGGGAGCAAGAGAGAGTTTCCATGTTATCTTTTTTCCACTTTTCTGTTCCAGTCTCCTCTTAATATTATCTCCCTTCCATTTGTTAAAGAAAATATTTTAAGTCTTCCTTTTCTCTAAATTTGGCTTTTTTATTCCCCTCGGGGTTACTTTAACAACCACAGGGTTGAGTCAAGATTATTAGTTTTTGTAAGGGTTTTTTTTTGTGATTGATTCATACAGGACCTTTTGTGTATAAATCCTACTGTCCTATGTTAAATAGTGCAGCTGGAGTAGTTGGGGGGAAAAGGTTAGACTGGGCAAGCTGAAGGCAAGAACACCATATAGTGTATTTCCAAGACCCTGTGGAAGGTGATTCTTTGCAGTCGTATCGAAGTATCGCTTTTGAGCACAGTATGTCTGGGATTATTTCACATGGCATATGTAGAAGTCAGAAGAGAGTTGCCCAAACTTTGAATACAAAGTTTGATTTTATTTCTCTAATTGTTTATTCCTTTGTAGATCCCATATGCTTAAGAGTGGTGAAAATGAGGAAGGTGTTCTTAATGATTATCTTGATGATAAATGAACCATATGGATCATATCTTCGCATTGGCCATGATCCTAGTCAATGCCTCATGGTGCTATCAGATGCTATTAAAAACGTAGTTATTTCTAAGTCCTAGGAGGTTTTTTCTGATGTAATGAAAATCACATATTCAGTGAACTCCTCATTTAATGGAAATATGCCTTATGAAGAGCCTAACAATGAGAAAACAACGAAAAAATCATTTATGCTGATGAAATTGTGAAAAGCAATGCGGGTTATCCCGAAAAATCTTTGAAATGGAGAAATTTGTTCACAACATTGATTAGAGGCCTTGCCTGTTGAGTAGTCAAAAAAACCAAGACAAAATCCTATGGGCTGGAGATCCACTTTGAGACCTAGTTACAATGCATTTACTGGCAGGGTGAAGATGATACTTATTCTGCTTCCTATTTGACACAAACTTTCTTGACTGTGGGTAAGTTGCTGGATTCAAATTAATTTTCCTTTGCAGCTGCGTAAAGAGCTTCTGATGTGTGCTGAGCATTATTCTTTAACGTTGTTGAATTCAGCATAAAGTGTTAAGTTGATGGAATATGCTGGATCTGTGTGGCTGACTGGCTCTTGAAGAATTTAAGTCTTTAGCAGACCAAATTCTGTGATCAATACCATGCTCAGATAAGAGGAAAGATATGTTTGTGAAAGGCTTTCCTTCCATCACTTAAAAAAAAAAATATCATCAAAAAGTCAATTAAAATGGCTACCTAACATAAGAGCTGTGAAGGTCTAGCTGAAGTGAATAAAGCAAGGTAGGTGTATACATAGCAGACATTCTGTTCTTTGCTGGCCCTTTGTTATAATCTGCAACATATTTGAGTACTCTTGCCTTGCTCTGAGACCCATGAAACAGTGAGTTGACCTAAACATGGATGAGAGCCAGATCAGATCCTTAACATAGTATTGCAGCATTACTTTTTCATTTAAAACAGATTGCTTTTGAACCACTGTAAAAAATTAGATTAATTGGGTGGAAGCTTTATCCACCTGAGGAATCAGTTTTGCAATTTTGCTATGTTGCCGGGATGCAAGTGGCACACCTAATTTTTTATAACGGAGGAAATTGTTGTTGACCTCACAGGTTGTGTGCTGTGCTAATTCTAGCTGTGTGCTGCACCACCATAGACTGTGAACACTGCTCAAGAACACTGGAACTTTCTTTTATAATTAAATGGTTCTGTTCTGCCAAAATTTACAGATTTCAGGGTTTAGGGACCTGATATGGGTATGTAATTTCAGGAAAGTATTCAGCCTTAAAATAGACCTGAACAGCAACTAGAGGGGAATTTTCCTTTGACTTCAGGTCTTAAATTGGGTTCAAATGAGTAACAGGAGGGGGTAGGTTTTATCACAGTAACACATGGGATCATACAGACTGGCACAACCTTATCTAAAGACTTGTTCTTATTTTGATTTTATCATTGATTATTATGATTCAATTATTAATTGATCAGTCAAAAAAAGAAAAAGGAGCAAGAACAAACAAAATGCCCAGAAAAGGAAAACATAAAAATACCATAGATAAAAATACATTATATTAAAAAAAAAAAAAAATTAGATGTAGTCTCCAAAGTCAACCCTGTTGCTGATATATTCATTTTTCAATGCATCCTTCGTATTCATTAAAAGTGCTTTATGCTGTATTGCTTTCACTTACCTGAAAGAAGAGTTAGATGATTAATTACATTGGTTAGTGAATTTTTCAAGCAGAGAACTGAAGACAACCTAAGGAATGACTTGCTTTTGGTTCCTAATGATGCATATCCTGAGTAACTACCTGCTTGTGAGAGGGAGTAACACTGGGCTACAGCTCTTACAGGTTGGGTTTTTTCCCCTCTAGCACTCTCAAGTTTTGCTGCTCTAAGCTGAATGCTTGGGGCAATATTTTATGTTATTCCTCGTGACCTAATTCAACTAATCAAAATAATAGGCAGCTGTTTAATAATGTTGTTTCATGGAATCAGGGTGAATGAAGTCTGATTAAAACAAAAAGAACAAAGGAAAATCTATTTTGCAAGTTATTCCTTGTCAGCAAATGTTCTCATTTCTCCTGGTTTCTCATTCTAAGTTCACAAAGAAAGCAAGCTGTAGCAGTTGCAAAAAATGTTTAGGGTATAGTGGTATTGTGTGAACAGTGAAAGGAAACATTAGCAAGGCTTGGGTCTCTCTGTTTTGATCCCACCTCTGCACTTGTTTTCTCTCATGTTTTTTACTTGTAACCTATCAAATACCATCCTAATCCAAGATTAAGTGATATGACATATATATTAAAATAAGATTTTTTTTTTTTTTTTTTTTTTCCCCTTCTTCAATGACCTTCACATGTAGCAATTCTTCCTGTGTTGTTGGGACTCCTGGAAAGGATCATTGACTCTGCATATATGTTAGATTATATGTTAGATAGTGTTTACCATGTGATAGCAGCTTCTGAAATACAAATAATACTAATAATCATTAGGAATGTAAAGTCTTCTAGAACATGCTCAATGACCTTTCTCTCCCTCCATGGTAATGCTAGAATTGGTGCTTTCTACGCACATGTCAGGTAAGTGGCCACACAATGAAATGAAATGAAGAGAAGTTAACGGTGGAAAAGGAAAAAGGAAAAGGATGTTTTGGCTTTCACACAGCATATGATTCCTACAGAGGAGAGTGAAATTGTTTAGAGCACGTTACAAGAATATATGTAGATGTAAAAGAATGAATTTGAACAATACAATATTTAAGCTGAGTTTCAGGAGACCTTTTCAGTGTTAGAAATGGAATAGTTTCCCAGGGATGATAGTGCCGTCTCTCAAATGTCAGGAGCTATATTGTACAGAACGTTGTCTAGTGGAGCAAGAGCAATACCCAAAGGTGCCTTTCAATTACATGACTCTGCGCTCAAACCTGTGCAAAACATTTGCTGGCTGATCAATGAATTTAATAGTAATAATGATACATTTTTGTAATTAAAAGAACTGAAGCCAGTGAAGGCAAAAGCACTTCTATTACAATAGCTGGAAAACAATAATGACCTACATCTGCAACCTGGATATTTCTAGTCAAAATTCTAAAGTAGAATCTTAATATATAGCTGGTGCTGACAGTTTTTGAGATGCCTTTACTAAGCTGATGTTCTGAAGAGCTGCGTGGCCAAAAGCTGATTTCTTTGAGACATCTTTGGATTTTAACAGGCTTGCCTTTTTTATATTGTTGCTATCTCTTTGGATGATCACGATACAAACAAGTTTCATCAGTAAATCCTTAGCCTTGGCTATGCTATATAGGAAGACCATATGGAGGTGACAATATTACCCACTGATGTAATTAGTTACTTAAAAATTCTCATTGTTATGATGTCAGCAAAGGCAGTGATATAGTGAAGACACTGAATAAAACATCTTTGGAATATTTCTAAATAATCACAGTAGTAAGTCGATTTTTGACCTTTCAATGTGAATCTTCCTTGAGATTGCTGCATCATTGACACAGTATTTTTTAAAATGTGTATTTTAAAAAAGATAAATAAATCCTGAATTTTCTTCGTCAGTTTGACTTGTAGGAGCATAAGAATATTTTAGTGTTAATCTGAGTTTACAACTGTTTAAAGAATGGGTTGTTCAGTTATATTGTTGAAAGGGTTTTTTTTAATGCTATAAAGGAGGATCTTAACAATTGGGAAATTTAGTGAGTGCTAAATGAACTTAGTGTGTGGTAACCTACCGTAATGCTTATTAATGATGAGGGAGGGAGGGAGGCAGGCAGGGAGGGGCAACTCTCAGTGTTGTTTACAGAAAATCTGGCTCATAAATTCTCTCTTGCAAAGGGTATGTTTGTACTATGTTTATGTATAGGCACAACGAAATTTTTGCTGAAAATGTCTCACAATGCTTTTATCCTCCTCTGAATTTGCCTGTGAAAAATGTAGTTCAACTCGACGAAATCTTTGAGTTGAAGGATACAAATTAAATGCCATAAGATATCAAATACTTTTATCTGGTAACAATTCAAAATGTTCATTAAGAATGTGTTATTCTCCAATTGAACACAAAATTTTCCACAGCAGTTTTATCTTAAAAGATATTTAAAAATTATTTATGCCCTTCTCTTTTAACAATTTTATTTGTATTTTTACTGTGCCATTAAATTTACATTTTGCTGATTTTGCTGTCTATAGAATCTTGCACTTAGATATTGCAAACTTTTCTAAACAACCACTATTTCACATTTGAGAACAGTTTGGGTGCTAACTTTAATTTACCAAAACAGACGGCAAAGACTTCAAGGCATACATGATATCAGCTATTCAACAAAATGGTTTCAAGATGCAAGCCTTTATTGAGATCTAATGCTGTTGGGAAGTGAAGAAAACTTTCCATACTTGTTTTTTCCATACTTGTTTTGGTTTTTTTTTTAATTATCTTTAATTAAAATGAAGAATGTATATGAGTGCTAGATTCTAGGGGGCAGGGAGTAATGTTAAATGTCAGGTCTCTAAGGCGGTTTTCAGGTAAGATCATTTTTGGTATGCAATAATAAATAGAAGAAAACCTAGTGAAAATATTTATTCTAATTAGAAGAGCATTATTAATAAAAACCAGACTGACTGACTTTGATTTTGTTTCATTTTAGGAGAAGCATTATTTGTGCTTTAAATAATTTTGGAAAGGCAAACATTAGAATCACATTGTTATTGACAGAAGTAAATACATTATTAGCAAAATGAATGGCATAGTAAGTGCAGAATGCGAAATATATATTTGCAAATATAGTTGGAATATACATCAGGGAAGATACAAGGACTTCCCACTTCTTGTTTGTAAATTTTGCTCAAAACGGCAATTCAGAGACTGAATGGTCAATAAATAACTTGTCCATAGGCTGATTTTACTCTGGAATTCATCCATATTACAGTTGTTCAGAATTAACAAAAAATCAAATAGATAGTATGTATCGGTTAGTGTTATAGGTGTCTATTTCCTCAAGTCAACAGGAAAGGAGAAGAGAATACTCCTTTGAAATACTATAGAGTATTTATTAGGGCTGTTTATATATAAAAATCCCAGGCTATACTTGTCCAGACCATGAGTGTGTGACCCTAAAGAGACTCCAGGTAAAAATAATATAGTAAGAATAGCAGAGTAAGAACACAGGTCTGTGCTCTCCCTGGTGGATGCTGTGGTCTACACTGTGCCCATAGTGGCTACAGGATATGGGGATGGGGGCAAAGGGAGGATGGGCCAGATGTACTGTCGCAGGCAGCTGCAACACCCTCTGGGAACCTGGACCTCTACAGCCAGACTGGCATGCAGAGGGCCTTGGATGTACACTGTGCATTAAGCCCTCCGGGCACCTTCTCCTCCCTGCCTTGTATTGGAAGGTCCTTGGCCTTAGGGTCTCCCTTCCTGAATAGACTGTTAAGCAGGCAATGTGATTAGTTCCCCCCTTGAAAAGACAGTTGGCAATCTCTGCATATGCTGGTTTGGATTGGTTGGTGTATTTGGTGGGTATCACTGAAAACAATAAAGAAAATATTTAGAAATATAAGTTGGATTAAATTTGTTTACATTATACTGAGGACTACTGAACCAAAGTCAACAGGTAACAAAGAGATTTGTCAGAAGTCAGATTCTACGTGTGAAATTGCCTCTCTTCCTTTTCTTGAGCCACCGTATATTCTATCGACTATGGGAAGCCACATATTCACTGCTTTTATCTAAAATGTAAAAACAAATGACCTTGCAAGAGGAAGTTGGAGAACAAGTTTTGAATCTCTAACCTTCCACTGCTAAAAATTGTTTGGAATTGTTGCGATGTGTCTTCATAAGTACTCCTGAGTCTGAAAATGTCTAAATAGGATTTCAAACTATGGAATAGAACTGCTGAGGGAGAACAGAAAAATTGAAATGTTGTGATTAAATATGGTGGTGTTATTGCTTCTGCAGACAAGAGGAAACCTTTATATTTTATTTTTACTTTTGGTCATGATCTTCAAGGCTATAAGATTGCAGAAAATATCCCAAATGTGTCTTTTAAAATCCCTTCTTCTGGGTGAAGCTGTTGAATGAAGAACAGCTGTTTGCATCCTAAGTGAGATGGATTGTTTCAAGTGAAAAAATAGTCTCTGGAAATGTGTTCAAATGAAAAATGTATGCTATTGCCAACATCCTCAGTGCTTGATGTCTCTCCAAAAAGGAGGGCTATAGTTATGGCACTTCATTAAATACTTTGTTTTGATACAAGTCACCTGAGGAATACTTCAGAATTTGTTGTTCGGTTTCCTACTTCATTTATTCAAATATGTAAGAAATACAGTGGAAATCAGACATGAGTTCATAGCAAAATTTATAGTACAATAACATCAGGACTGTATAATGAAATGGATCCCTGGCATGAATAGCAGAGTTCTGAAAGAGAGCTACAGTTACCCCAGTCTACATTCACATCTTGCTTGCATTGTATTTTGTCATATTTCTTCACTGAATTAAATCCCCACCCAGAAAATCATTTATCATGCACTTTTTAAACTCGGTTTCATGTTTCCCACTGGAAATTTGTTTTGAGTGAAATGGTATTTTCTAGACAGTTGTAATTAACTGCTTTTAAGTAGGCATGAGGAACGGAGAGACTTTGTTTATACTCATTTCTACTAAATTTTAGTGGGTAGCATGGCATGGTTTTTGACATTGTTTCTTTTGATTATTCCCTTATGGACTCAGAAATAAATTGTGAGTGCTTTGAAGAGGGTATGTTGGATTGACTGAATATGAGTGAGTTTTATGCTGGTTAGCTGACTTCTCTTATTTCATTAACATGTAGAAATTTCCATTCTATTCCTACATGTCTGAAATATATTTCAGTGTGAGGGTACCTCACCAACTACTATTTCATTCTCTACCATGGCTGTGCCCTTGCAAACACAGCAGTACAGGTTGCAAATGGGCAATCCCATGAGCTTGTTTGTAGAACAAAGGCTCAGATAGATAATTTGAAGATGCTACAATGCCATTGTAAGATCTGTCTCAATGTACTTTCAATGCTTTCTTCCTCATTTTCATCATGCTCTGCCTTGAGGGTCAAGATTAACTGAGATTGTTGTTTTTCTTGAAGATGGGAGAGGATGATTTTTACTAGACCTTTCAGTTCAAGAACTCAAACTTGTTTAGCTTTGGATCTGTCCTGGTTTTGGCTGGGATAGAGTTAAATTTCTTCTTAGTGCTGTGTTTTGGATTTAGTATGAGGAGAATGTTGATAACACACTGATGTTTTCAGTTGTTGCTAAGTACCCTCCTAGTCCAAGGACAGCTCCCATGCCCACTGACTGAGCTAGGTACACAAGATGGGAGGGAACATAATCAGGACAGCCAGCCCAGCTGGCTAATGGGGTATTCCATACCATGTGACGTCATGCTCAGTATATGAATGGTAGGCGTGATCCAGGAAGTACCGATCGCTACTTGGTTATCGGTCAGCGCGGGTGGTGAGCAATTGCATTGTGCATCACTCATTTTGTATATTCTATCATTATTATTATTATTATTATTATTTTCCCTTTTCTGTTCTATTAAACTGTCTTTATCTCAACCCACGAGTTTTTCTTACTCTCACCCCTCTCCACCGGCGGGGGCAGTGAGTGAGCGGCTGCGTGGTATTTGGCTAGCTGCCAGGTTAAACCACGATAAGATCATAACACAAAACCTGTCTGCTTAGCTTGACTTTTTGTAATAGATGATATTAGCAAGGAGGAGAAAATTTCTTATGGGGAAACATGTTTTATTTTAAATGCTAAAATAGATTAACTGATATTAACTGCTATTTTAAATCCACTTAAAAGTAACAGATATACAAAAAGAAATAATATTCTTTTAAACTCTTTCAACAAGTACAACATATTATAAACACGCCAGTCTGCCCCTGTGGAATTTAATGGGTGATTTAACCTGGATAAAGTTATATTAATATAATTAGATGCACACTTTCAATATTCACTTGTGCCTAGCTCAAAATTTTTTTTTTTGAAAAGAAAGAAATTTTTCTGGAGCAACTTTGGACTTTGTCAGTTGTTTACTTCAGTTTAATTCTGAGAACTCTTTCATGTTTCTGACAATGTAGACGGTATTTTGAACATGGAGATTGTCCACTTTCTCTACTGAGTTCTGCCTTCAGTCTCTTCGGTTAGGAGGAGTTCCTACCTCCAGAATAGTGATAGAACATGGGTATATATTGAACATTACCAATTTAAATAGAGCACGCTTGGGCCAAAGGGGGTCTCCACTGAGACAAACATTCTTATGGGCAACCTGATGAATGAAACAATATATCTTGATGTGCAGAGTCTTCTATCGCCAGAGAGTGACTAGAAAGAAGCAAAAATGAAATGAAGAACAGAGGATATTTCACAGGGTTTCTGAAAGAAAAAGAGAATCAGACCAAACCTAGAAACAGAAAATTAGTTACAGGAGTGAGAGAAATCTAGCAATTTCAGAAGGAAACAGAAGATATAGGACCTATAGTTTCTTAATATGGCACTTCTGAGTTGTAAACAACATGCGAATGATAGGATAACTGAGGCTGAGAAAAGCGTGAAGATGTTTTATTATTTCATCTAGATATACATGAACCAAAGAACCAGAACAGTTAAATTATGGCCAGAAAGATGTCAGAGTACATAAACCAGGGGATCAGGCCCAGCCAGCACG
>NW_009217005.1:0-20293 GCF_000690835.1 Fulmarus glacialis | reverse complement strand
CTCCTCCTGTTTGCCGCCCATGCTGCGTCTACCTTCATTACTGAATTTTCTGAATTATTCATTCTGAATTATTCATTACTGAATTACATTACTGAATTTTCTGTACATCCCCACAGCTGCTGGGGAGAACGAACACTGTCTTGTATCAGCCTTTATATGACTGGCAACGGATTTGGGGAGTTGTATCCACTATTCCATTGTGCACTTTGTCCTGTACACGTGCACCAGGAGAAGACAAAAGGTCTAGCACAGAGCTTATCAGCACATGGCAGGCATTTTAAGCCATCTAGCAAAGAAAAAAACATGTTGTGCATGTAAGAGAAGGAAATCCCTAATTGGAAACACAATTGTCTCGTAAAAAAGGCTCCAAAATCAACAGCCACTCCAATTTACATGGTGTTTTATCAAGCTAAATAGCCCCCAAGAGCTTCGCAAGATGAGACTCTAATAAGGCTTATAAAACTAGCCCTCTATAATAGTAGCTAGGGTGGGGAGCTGGGGGAGTAAAAGGCCTTTAAGCACCTGAATTGTAACAGAAATGTAAGCCTGTCAAATCTTCAGCTAACAGAGGCTCGAGGAAGCTCAGAGGGGATCTGCAACAGTTTCAAGTGCAGAGGTTCATGGGGAACAGGTAGAGCAGCTGGGATCCAGCCACCTAGACTGGGCAGCCAGGGCAGGCTCTGATGTGGGACCGGGCACCACTCTCAGCTCTGTGACATTCCACTGTCTGGATCAGAGTCACATGTGCAGGACACACTCTCAGGCCATAGGGCGCAACTTCGGTGGATCAGCTCAGAAGACACCCCCCTAAGTGGAGAGTGAAGGTTTCCTGTCTCACCAACACCAGACTTACCCATGGTTTCTAAAAAGAAGCTCTGTGCCTTCATCCTAGCCATCACGACATTTCACAGAAGAATGCAATTTTAAGGCTTTTTTATTTCCTCTTTCCCCCTCCACCTACATAAGGGGAGAGAGGCTGAAGGAAAAACAGAGGAGACATTTTTATTCTAGCCTTTATGATGTATCTGGAAGGCAATGAGATACTGCAGTAATAAGTGTGATAAGGAACATGAACAGGATGGGGAGTACCGACTCTGAAATGTGCATGTAACATCATCTGCAGGAGCATGTCCTTTGAGTACCATCGCTCCATCATCACTGTCCTATCCAAGTGATAATACACAAGTCAAGCAAAGCAAAACCAGACTGCATACAAGTCACGCTTCACTGCACAGTTCTGCAAACTGCGCTAAAAAACCCTCAGAGGAAAGAATCATTGCACAACTAGTTTCAAATCTATTTTGAGTTGAACACTGGGGTTGTCAATACCTTGTTTCTGGCAGTTCTGCAGTGGTTTAAAAAATACATAAATTAGCCATGGAAAAACGAAGACATAAATTTGTTGCAGAAAGAAACGTCTCCTTCCTTTTGCAACAAAGAGAACAAGTGCTTTAATTTGGTTCACATTTTCTGGTTGATGCTATTTTGTGAGCAAGTCTGTAATGGCAGATCTGTGGTGCTTTGTGGTGATGATTCAAGAAGGATGTACCCTGCCCTGCTGTGAAGGTGGAAGGCTGCACATAGCCTGTTTTTTAACCAACACATGCATGTCTGTCAGTCAGCTAACAGATTAAGTAAGGCTGTCACTAGTTTCGATGTCTTTAAGATCATCTTGCTGAAGTCTGGGGGAAAAAAAATCTGTTTTAACATTTTCTTAGACTTATAAATAAGTGGTACACGAAAACCATTGTGGTTCCAAGGCTACAAAGCATACCCATCCATAGGGAAATATATGTAATTTAGGAGCCACATGTCAGGGCCTCGAGTGCATCAACAGGCTCTGCAATCTTCCCCACACATGCCTTTAGGAATTCCCCACAGCTCAAGACTGACCTCCAAACCTTGGCGGAGACTAGAGGCAGCTTGTGGCCCTGCAGGCTTCTGCAACACCCCCCTCTTCTCCTTTCTCCAAGCCACATCATTTTAAGCCATGGAAACGGGATGAGCTCTCTGCAGAAGTTCTCCAGGCAATCACAAACATCCCGCTCCTGGCATAGCATTGAACTGGCACCACCTCCCCCAGTCTGCAAGACCAGGAAGACTGCCTGTACTGGGACAGGTAGCTCAGCACCCAGAGGGACTGCTGTCGGCACATGACAAACCCACAGCCATGACGGACCCACAGCCGGCCACCAGAAGACATAGCACCTACCCGAAGGACAGCATTACACACACTTTTCAGCAAGTGCCTGTGCCTGGCCATGTACCTTCCTGATCCTGACCTGCTGGCTTAACTTCCCAACTTGACCTCGGACCTGCCTTGGCACTATGGACTTGGCTAGTGATTTCTGGGCTGTGGCTGACCCTGGTTGCTTTCATCAGACCTGCTCTGCTCTTGTTGCAGGGGTACTGTGGGACTGCACCGCTTGTCGGCAAGGCCACAGCCTCTGCTTGCCCTGCTGTCACCCTTGGCTCCCTGCTCATTCTCCCTTGCTGCTTCCTGACAACATGAGCCTGCAATTATGCCTGGAGTTAGTAATCCCAGTGCTACAGAAGCAGCCAGACAAGCAAGTAACTGGCCTAAATAGAAGACCAGCTTCCTCTGAAAAATACAACTCAGGTATGACTAATGCGCCAGAAAGCTCATGTCTCAAGTAATCCCCTGCTCAAGACTTTATCAATAATGCAAAATTGGATTGTGGAGTATAAAACCCCTGAAACTCAATAAAAGAACTAGCTTAAGCACCACGTTAGCATCATTGAAATTGATGAGTAAGGAAGGACAGCTTCAAACAAATTACACCTCAGACCCAGATAAGACCTATTTCCAGGCGAGTGGATGAAAGACAAGGAGCTCAGAGTAGCTGTTCACATATCCAAAATGAAGAGGCTCTGAGTGGAAAACAATGAGTGTAAGACTTAAATACACTTTCCAACCAGATTCTTCAGAACTGAAGGGTTACAAATTGAGGGGGAGGTCTGTCTAATGCTATTTTAGACATTCCAATACTTGGCAAAAATTCATCTAAACATGGAGGTGGGGATGTGGGTACTATGCTTGCATTGTGAAAGTCACCCAAAGGGCCACAAATCTAAGTGTCTTACGCCCAGCTCAGTTTCCCCTCACATCTGTAGATGCCTGTGCTGAAGTCTTTCTGCCCAAATGCCCCGTGACTGTCCCAGCACAGCCATGTGCTCAGTGTTGTCCTGAAGGCAGTAGTAGGGTCAGCCACAGCCCAGCACACTGACCCCAAACAGACTTAGTTTGCCCCTGGAACAGGCAACACTGCTACAGGAGAACAGACTCTGAGGGAAACCGGACAAAATAAGCACAGTGTAGCACACAGAAAGGAAACTTCAGAGGCAGCAGACACGTGGGCTGAGAGAACAGGGAGTGTACACTGGGTACTGCTCAAACTGGAGCCAGGACTTTTGGAGGTAATGTATGGAACTGTGGATGGTGCAGAAAGAAGGGAGGAAAAGTTAGAGACGAATGAAAAGATGAGATTCTTAAATGAACACACACCATTAAATTATGCAGACTGTGCAAGCAGTGAACTACAGAGGTAAAGCATGCATACCACACCCCAAGACCTGCCAACTAAAATCCCAGTTTCTCAGGCTTATGGATGGAGCCTGATCCATCCGTATCCTGAACTGGATCCTGATCTTTGGATTAAGGCTGTGCTGGATTCTCTGTTACCATTTCTGTGAGAGGCTTCTTCAGTGAACACCACCTCCCTGGCTAGCTGAAGACCAGAGCTGGTGTTTAGGTTGCATGTCCCTCACAGGATCCGCCCTGCACCATGCCTCCCACTCACAGAGCCTCTTCTGAGGTTGTGCAACTACTCTGCAGTGTCCTTCACATCACACCAGCTCTACCCACCCTGCATTCAACACCCACAACGCGCGCACAGCAGGCTCCAACAGTACCAGCAGAGCACCATAGGAGCCTGTCAGGAGGAGTTAGCCCCATGCATCTCCCCCAGCGCTAGCACAAGCTAACAGGATAGCATGGACAAGCCCAACAGTTCTCAAGAACACTTTATACGTTGCAATCCAGAGTGAGAACACCCAGTCTGGAGCCAGGCTCCAACCCAGCTCTGAGTACCAACTGCAGTGAGATAGCTGAAATCAGAGTAACGCAATTTCAATATCCTCACAGAGGTAAATGCGTTCAGTTGCCTCAAGGCCTCTGTAATCATTAATTATTAACTTAATGTCTGTCTTCCCTGAGGTATCCATTATCCTGTGTATTAATGGGCCTTCCAATAAGGCAGGGGGTAAACAGCTTGCAGATTACCTGATAGTATTAATGAAAGTTTGCAAATTGATTTGGTTGGATTAGAAAGTGCTTAGCAGTTAACTGATCTCAGAATTTGGAAAAACAGCAGTGTACAATAAAAGATGTTTTCTTTCCTCTCAGCTTTATCTGCTCAGAAAAGGAGAGCCAGGCACGGCAGTGCTGGCTATTCTTTTGGATGCTTCTCCTTCCTGTCTCCTATCCAAAGCATAATTAAGGGAAGCCTCAGGCAGAAAACTCAACTGTAGCAAGAGGTAACATTAATGCTGCCATCTTCCAAATGCCCCTTCACAAAAGTTAAGCCAACTTTATTCCTAAAACCTGGATATTTTCTCCAGGCTTCCATATTTTCACTGCCAAGCTATGGGATAGGCCTGAGGGGTCAGATTGACAAAAGGATTTCAGTGAAAAAACTCCAATCCAGTCCAACACTGAGATCCTCAGAGCTGCCTGCCTAATCCTTTAAATACCTCCAGATCCACAAACATGGAATGAGGTAAGGGCCGCAGGCTGAGTGTAGACATTTACAATTTGCACTTTCTTCTTGCATAAGCTGCAGCTCAGCTTATTTTCTGACTCCCAGAAAGCTGCTTTTATAACCCTCTGAAACATCTCATTTAACCAAAGGAGTATTTGTTCATTAGCGTTACTTGCAGCAAGATGCACATGTCAGCGTGGGAGTTCAATCCCCGAGGATATGACAAGACAATTCATACCACAACACACGGACTCTAGAGATGCTTGCTTCCGTTCCGAGTTTGCAGCTCACCTCTCACCCCAGTTCCACTGGCTGCCACTCCACCCTGGTAAAAGTATCATGGTCAATTCGCAAGCAGGACAACCACATCTGCAGGCTCTTCAAGATAAGACTGACCAATATTAAAAGCAAGCATCTCCCCCTTCAAAAGATAAGGCAAGCCTGAGCAGATTACCATTACTATTTTTCATCCAAAATACCATATGCTTTTAATAGCCACATGCACAACAAGCAGCAGTCATGTTTCTGATCTGCCATGCACTTTTCTGCGCCCCTTGTGCTTGAAGAGAGATCTGTATTCTCTGATTCTATCTGAATGTCAGGGAGTGATTTAAAGTGAGACCAAGTAACAGTCTTTTCTTGATAGATTTTTGGGTATGTTGCAGTTTGCTGTTTAGTCAGATAGCATCTGTTCTTCAAGCAGACGAACACGATGCTGTTCTTTCATGTAAATTTATGGAATTAGTTATGATTTTATCCTATATCCTAATAAGGATTCAAAGTCAGTTTTTAAAAAGAGAACCTTGTTTGTGCTGGAGTTTTGTGCCTGTTATTTTATCATAATTTAAACTCAGAGTAGGCAGACACCATGAAATGTGCAAAAGCTCCCTTTATTCCTATATCCTCCTTACCGCTGGCATCTTGTATTTATAGAGTGTAGATGGAGAACTTAACATCCATGTTTTCTCCTTTTAAAGTCTCTCCTTTGATCTAGTCATCCATCCAGGAGATTGCTTTGATCCTTGCAGTTTTGCTAATTCCAAATATGCAATTATGCTTATCTAGTCCTGGAGGATCTGAATGTTTCAAGCTGTCCCTCATACACTGCCGGTTTACCAATATACCACAGTTCTAATCAAAAACAACTTGTTCTTGCCCAGAGCACTACAGGCTACAGACTGCTCATCTGCCACCCTGAAAAACCTGGGAGAGCCTGTTTCTCCTTGCCTGGCCACATGATAGGATGACAGGTCTCTTTATGGGAAGCAGGATGGAGAACAGGCTGACCTACTGCCTGTGATAGAAGGGCATCCCACCGTGCTGAAAACCGAGGTTGGTGAACAAGTGGAAGAGTCCAGAAAGAAATGGTCACAATGAGGAACGGAGCTCTGGGCTCTCAGACGGCTGCACTGGCTGGAAGCCTGTTAGGTCACCTCATCATGCTGTCTTTCCCTCTCTCTTCCACCACTTTTCTGCCATTCAAAAGTCATTGCTTACAGAGCTGGCATTTGATGCCAGGAACCAAGAGGTATGTGAGAAACTGGACATCATGGCCCATGAAGGAACTGAAGTTAGTAAGGAAGGCAGCAAAAATGGCACGGGGAGCAGTTCTCCAAAAAGACAACCATATTCCCCCTTCCATCAACCACAAGGAGAGTGGGCTGAGACTCTGATTCCAAGACTGTTTGTTGCTTGTTTTTAAATATCTTCTCTCTTATAATGTCATTATGCCACATGAATGAAGACTGGTTATCTAAAATGGCCTGATCTCTCCCCAGGGGAGCAGGGAGGGAGGTAGAAGAGGAAGAATGCCATTATTTCATGATGGGATCTGAAGTAGTAGGGGGTTTCCTTCCAGGTGCCAGAGGACTGAAACAAATTGAGATGCATCATCCTAACGTCTCATTGCTCAGTATTTTGACACCACATTATTGCTTAGCACCTGAAACTGATCTGATGGAAGACATGACCACAGCCATGTTTTTCCCTCTACTATTTATTTCTTGTTTGCCATTCCCCATTCTCAGAAAGAAATGAGAATGTTTTCTAATGTGTTAAAGAGCAAGAGTAAAAAAAAAAAAAGGGGAAGGAGAAGATAAGACAATCTGAAGAGACAACAAATGGCCACAACTACAGTACAGCATTTAAATAATTTTCTTCTTACATGAGCCCAGACAAGCCTGCTGGAGGTGCAGATTTCTCCCATCAGAAGATAAGTGCAGGTCCTCTTCCCTTCCCTCCCTAAATAAAGGCTAATATTTCTGTTCTTGCAAATTGAAGGTCAAAGTGGCAGTTTCTGTGCAAAAGCTTCTCCTACCAACAGCACAAGGAAGAAAAATGACCTACTATGGCTTAGCACCACCCTGGCACTACCAGCAGCTTTTCAAGTGGCAGATTACACATGGAAGGTAGGGAGCCGAGCCATTAAATCACCCTCTGCTATCCAGCAACCCTGTCAGCAGCAAGGCAAAGCACATTTTTCATGCTTTGCTTCAAACAAGACTGATAACACCAGAGCAGCCCCAACAACACCTTGTATTTAATAAGTCAGTTGAGAGATTAAAGAGGACTTTATTTTGCCAGTCTGCCCTAATGAGAACTGCTTTTCAGGAGCTCTCAGTAGTTCACACAGGCACGTGACTGAGGTTCAGTGTCTGCCCTCGCAGAGAGAATCCTGATGCCACCAGGGGGTGCAAAAAAGAGGCTTGCAGCTGGGAGAAGACAACTGTTATGTGATGCTGTGTGCACAATCCTGTCACATGCTCTAGTGAAAACCCTTCCAGGAGAGTTGTAGCAGTGGAAAATGAAAGTAGGTGTCTGGTGGTGGAGCTTTTATGAAGTCAGCTTTCCTTGACACACTGCAAAGCTCTCGTGCAGGCAGACTTTGCTTCCTACAGAACTTCAGTGGCCACCATTACCTGAAGTTTCAGGCAGGGTAACTGAAATCTCTCAGCAGAGTTGTGTTTTGCAGACTGACTCACCGCTTCAAAGTTGCAGCCTTCTGAACCAGCTTTTCCAAGTTTAATTACTTGCCTGACATTTGATAAATCTCGGTGAACTCCCTTTCTTTGTAAGGGAACCTTACAAACCTAATTTTAGAACCTCTAAAATTAATTCTTCTTTGTATTACAGAAATTCCCATCTAGTCCTTCTCCGGAAAAGCTTAACACTCTGTTTATGCTGCAGCAGGGCTTCCTGCCCCAACAGATTTTGGAGTATCAGCCGTAGATACAAGATACGCCTGTTGCATCTTTCTCAGCTTTACATATCAGTGTTTTGCCTGAAAGAGGCAGGTTAATCATAAGATTGGTTGTAAATTCAGCAGAGGAAGGATAGTGTAAGTTTAAGATACCAAAATCATTAAGCACTTAGAAAAGATTTTTGGTAAAATTTTAAAAAACAGACCAGTAACAAAGTTACACTTTTTGTGACTGCCAGTTCAAAAATTACTACTACTGCCTCACTACTTGCAGCTTCAGTTTTAAGTATTTGTTCTACTATAACAGCTGGCCTTACTAGGTGAGAGCAGATATATCCCAGACTGTCTGCTAAAAAGTAGGTTCATCTTACTCTGAAGAAAGATGACTCACTGGGTGGTTCTACAGACATTGAACTGAAACATATTTAAAACTTGGAATCACTTTTCTGTCCTCAAAGAAACATTTGTCTGCACAAGTGGTGCACGTTTGGCATGCGGTGAAAACAGAGAGAAAATGGGAGTATATAGAGGTCATGCATCTTGAAAAGAAAAGAGGAAGAAAAAGAAAGTAAGGGAAAAAAGTACCACGGGAATACAAATTGTTCAAATCTCATTCCTTTGCATAGAATATAAGCATCAGATATGTAACATGTAACATGGTCCCAACCAAATGCAAGCACCTAACACACTCCATCTGCACAAGCAGCAAACAATCCAAGCGTATTTTGGATGACAGATGTAGGACTGGCACGTATTTATCATTTAACTGTCTCGAGATTTGATCATCAGATAAGCAAGAAGACTGCTAAAAAGCATCTGCCTCACAGCACAGAAATTTAGAAGCTCATACTCTGGAAGTTGCCCAGATTCAGTAACTGCTGCATTTGATTTTCATGCCTGTTTTACCCTTAAAAGATAGATGGCTCAAAGTCACTTGACATTTGTACTTGAAAGCCAGAGCAAACAGACAAAGCTGGATAAGAGTTCCTCTACTGTGTGTGCTAAAAAAGAAATGGACAAACATGTCAAACCAAAAGCCAGAAGCTCTGGGAAGCATGTTCGGCAAGGCTGCAGCGCTTAATAGATCCAGAGAGAGAGGCTGTAAGAGTTTCAATGTGGAGCGCAGCACTAGCAGTGAAGCTAATTATCATGGTAAGCAGTTGCAGTTGCCATTGGTTGTTTAAGACACCTCCTATGCTCAATGGATGGTTCTGGAGGAAAACGAAGGTATGGTAATAGAGGGAAAACTGGAAACTTGGCCTTCCACAGCATCTGCCTGCCTTATGAAGATGTGACGTGATCTACAATGGCTACATGCACAGTTACCCTCCTACCAAATCAGCAGCTTCCAAGCTTGATTAGACTGCAGAACTGGATAGCATGGGGTTTATATTACAGATCAGAGACATCTCGCAGCTTTTTTAAAAATGCAGTTTGACCTCTGTTCTAAAGCACTTTAGGGAATCTTTGTCCCAGAGCTTGAGAAAAAGGTAGAGCTATAAATTAAAATTGCATTAGTAGTTTCGTTGGTGGTCTGCAGAGCAGGAAGGAGAACAGCAGGGATTCTTTTTGCATTTCTAAAAAGTTATACCCCAACTTTAGCATGGAAACACAGATCCACTAAAAAAGAAAAATAAAGTTTAAGCACTGTATTGCTCAACAGAGAGGAAACGGCATTACTGAAACATCTAGTACATTAATTGCTGTTTCTAGCATTCTTGTAATCCTATGTCTCTGTGATACCTACATAAAAGCATAAACCTCTCGTTCTTTCTGAAATAATTCTTTCCATGCAGTTTCATACACATGAAATGTACAAAATTTGGACACTTTTACTTGCAGTTGGCACTACTACCAGGTGATTTCTTGTTAGTGCTTAGAGAACTTTGATCCACTTTTAGCTAAAAATCGAGTTATATTCCACATACTGGTTTTATACTTAAAGGGTAGTCTGAAATTAATCCATAGACATACTATTTTATTGCTTTTGCACTGTATTTCCTGTTTTAATGCTAGATTTTTTTGATGGAAGGTAGCAATCATTTAAACATTAAAAGCAGTCATCTTGGGAACACAGTTGTCAGATTTAAGGATCAGAAATTATATAGGCAGCTATAAAAGGATAGGAAGTGAATAGATCAATATTACGAGGTCCAGTAATCCTCTGAAGTATTAAAATGAAATGGGAGAACTGTTTGCAAGAACAACTTGATGATTTAAGTTATTCAGCAACTCCAGGTAAGAAAGCAGCTAGCAACCTCTGTACAGCGTCCTGAAAGAGTTAAGGACACCTTTATGAAAAAGGTTTTTGCTCTGAAGCAAGGGCAGGCTAAGTAGGACTTGCAGTATGATCCCATTCTGAAGGCTTGAAAACAGAAAGCCTTGACAATTTTAGTGCACAGAACAGCACTGGCAGCCACTTCACCTGTAGGAGAGTCACTGGGGGAGCATTTATAAAGAACAGATCTCCAACATTACACAACTCCTTTAGAGGGTCCTGTCAGCACCCTCCAGATTACTATTTACATGCAGAAAGTGAGTAAACCATCACTGAATTAACCTTCCATTTCCATCACGTAGACAGTTAAGCACATTTATGAGCGAAGCCCTGAGCGTGTAGTTACATACTGCTCTGTGATATCAATCCTAAGAGAATCTGGCATTGTTTGGAAGCATTTGGCCAATGATTTTTTGGTGCTCATTCCGCATGCAGAGGAAGAAGGAATGTCCCGTCACATTAACTAGAATACGGGTTCCCCATAAGGATGTGGGTATTTGAAAGCAAGCCCAGGATGCAGCACCCCACCCGTTTGAAGATCTACTTAGAATTCACATTAATTCAGGAAGAGTTACACAGCTCATATGGAAACGCAGCACGTCAGAGGAGACCAAAGCCCAGCTAAAAAAGCTACACATAGGGTAGGACAAAGCTGGGTATCCTATTCCACTCTGAATTTCAACCAGATACATATGAGTGTCATTTGTTGTGTGGCAAAAGTGATCCAAACCATGTCATCATACATCCCATCTGACTCTAAGCATGCAGTACAGGTGAGTTAAACTCTTAATCTAAGATGACTTTATGCATTTCACTGGGATTTCAAAATTCAACCTGTAGACCTAAGCATTTCAGACGGGTCCAAAAAGCAGTTACTTGGTTTAGTGATTTTTCTAGGACACAGACATTTAAGGTTGCAGCATGAAAGTCTGGAACCTTTAATATTTTGGTGGGTCTTTGAACATGACAAAGCAATTCTCCCTTGCTATGCAGGTCCAAACCAACAATCCAGATTTCTCTTCCAGTCCCATTTGAGGATAAATCTAGCTAGAAACCCTCTTTTATCTGCCTTTAGAAGGTAACTTTCTATTAGCAAAAAAAGCTAGTAAGATTATTTAATTAATGCAGAAAACAACTGCTTTTGGTTCATTTTCCTGGTCCTACTATTTCCCAATGCTTTTCAAGTAAGTCTTTGTTGACAGATCATAACAGGGTTTTGGCTGTTAAGAAGAATCCAAAGAAAGTTTCAGCTCAGAGCACTCCTAAAGGAGGAGAAAATTCCCCTACCTGGTTCATCTGTACCCAGTAATGGGAGAGTACACTGGGAGATGGAGATCACTCTAAGCAACACACGCCTAGAGAAACGGTCATCCTGGTTATCCCACGGAAGTACAAAGGCAGGATCATTCATCTCGTGTTTAGGCATACTGTCTTTCGGTGCTCAAGAGCCTTGGGGGCATCCGAGATTCAAATTGAAAGCCTCTGATTTCAAAGTTTTGTCAATGACTTGGTCTGCTTCTCAGCAGTGATATTAGCCCAGGCCATATTTAAGCTAGCATTAGCAATTCAAAGCATCGGAAAGCGAGGACATAATCCTTACAGGGAGTGGAAACCTTCCTTTCCTACATTTTCTAGCAGCAAAATGGTAGAACCCTAAATTAGCAAAAACAGGGCAAAGTGCGGAAGGTTCCCATGGGAGAGAGGTTAACCCGCTTGTTTCAGATTTCAGCTAAGAGGTTTCAACACCAGGGTAACCTCAGTGCCTGTACTTTCTATGTAGTAAACACAGCAACTATACCTCAGCGACTAGCTTACAGCAATAACTCTCCTCACACATTGCATAATAAGGTCCCATCTATAGCCCCAGAAGTTGTTTAACTCTCAAAAGTGACTTATTCCAGGCTATCAGCCAAGTGAATGCTTAAGTAGAATATATGTAGCTATGATCTTCACAGGCTGGTATTCATCTTGTCTCAGAAACTGTTTAGGGCAGAGAGGTTAAGAAGAATAGAGTGCAGCTTTAAAAAAGATTTGTTTCTAAGAGACACTTCACTAGATTCATTCAATTTAGTGAAGAAACTAAGGTTAGGAGAATGCCTTTTAGAAACTATTGTCTCATAGTAACTTAATACATAGGTTTTCAAAAGAAGACAGAAAGCAGTTAAGAAATTTTACCATTCAGTTAGATAAGAAGCTATCTCATTAGTATGGATTAGACCTAAACACCTTAAGAATAGCTGTCAGCCTCCTTACAAGGCAAATCCTACACCCCTTCCATTTAGACTCTACAAGCCAAGCTACCCAGAGCTTTTAAGGGGTCCTGTCATATCACAGACTTACTGACAGTCTAAAAATATCCCTTGAAAGTAAGGAGAAAAAGACATTGATCTAGATAAGGCAATTAGATCGGTTTAAAAAAAATTCACTTATCAGACAGGCATTGTTCTCAAATAGTGTTATTCAGCACATATCATAAGGGGAAGGAGTCTTCAGGAAGACAGAAGAGAGAATAAAACTCCTAACTCTGAGCCTGAACACAGCCCACACATCTCTCTCCCGAGGCAAAGAACAACAGAGCTGCTGCTTGAGGGTTTTATAACAGCACGGCCAGTTAATTGGGTTTCATCTGCAGCAGGTGGGTGTTTCCAACGCTGTCAGCATCTTCTCAGACAGTTAACGTGACCTTGCGTGTAAAGGTAATGGTGTAACTGCAAGCAGACAGGTTTTCTCCAAAATACCAACAACAGATGATAACCAAGATGGAAAAGCTTTTTTAACATTGTTTTAAATATATTTGCTTCAATGTGCAGGTGTTTTCACTCACTTATGTTTATTTCAATGAGATTCCACTGAGTAATGGGATTTGGAACAATGAAGGGGGAAAACTGGGAGCCAGGAAGGAATGGGATGAGAAGACAGAGGGACAGGCCAAGCCTGGACTTTAACCGAGGGGCCTCAACAGTCTGGAGAAAGGGGCCAACAGGAACCTCATGAATTCAGCAAAGCCCCTCTACCTGGGAGTGCTTAGTCTCCACGCATAAGTGCAGGCTGGGACCTGATTTTCTGGGCAGCAGCCCTGCAGAGAAAGACCTGGTGGTTCTGGCAGCAACAAAGTGAATGTGTAGTTATTTGGCTGGAGATACAGGGAAGCTAAATGGCAGTTCCTCCGTTCATCTTAAGTCACTTGCAAAACCCTTAAGATAGAAAAAGGAGTTGCATTTCATTGAAAGTGAAGCAATAAGATATGTCAGACGGCAATAAACTGGCATCCCCCAATGTTCTCTGAGGGTACACAGAAACAAACAGCCCAAAAGCAACATTTGCAGATAGGTCAAAGGTTTTGCATTTGCTTTGGCTTTGTTTTTATCCCGTTCCCATGCCTCAGGGCGCTGCAAGTGAGACAGGGGTACTGTGACAACCCATCTGCTCTCCAGAGGGGGCAACGAGGCACTCAGCAATCAGTACTGCTCATGCTGTTCAGGCAGGAACCCAAAACCCCTGGTTCCAGCACTGGAATCCAGGTGCAGGCTCTCTGGAGCAGAAGCAGCAGCAAATAGCCCATCCCTGGAGAGCTATTCTCTGCATAAACAGCTGCATAAACAGCTCTGCAGTGGCAGTCACAATCTGGCTCTGGAGACTTTTATGTCTCCAGTTTCTAATGAGGATCAGTTTAATATTTTTTTTTAACACCCTGTCTCCCTAATAAAAGTCAGCTCCAATGTGGAATTGGCTCTAAGAATTGCAGTCCCCTGATCATAAATGCTTTCAAGAGATGTGGCATGGTGATGAACACAAAGGTTGGATTAAGGTTTAAGCTGTAGCTTTTGGGAGTCATACAAGTCACTAATTACACATACAGCCCTTAGCACAGCAATGCGTAACGCTGCATACTACTTTGGGAGAAATTCAAAGAGAAATAATGTAGTTTAGCACTAAAGTAAGAAAGTTCCCTGTAACATTAAACAGAGAATTTCCCTCCAAGCAGAGGTTTGTCTATGCCTCCTTAGCAGGTGGCATCCTGAGGCTCTGTTAAAGCCTATGCTATGTTAAACCCCTATGCTTGGTGAACAGCAAAGGCCAAGAGCTGGGGTCTCAGAAATGATCTTGTACCTGAATTTCCATCTGCCTTCTGAAACACGGTCTTGGCTGTGGAAAGTCTAAAGAGTGCTAATACTTCACACAGCTGAAGATATCCCACAGCCTCCTTGGGCAGAACAAAATGGACTGTCATTATTGCTACTCAGGTATCAGAGTGAGATTAGATCTGCAATCAGGCGTACCTCAGTCCCACATCGCAGGCAGCAGGGCACAATCTATATTGAATTTGTTTAGGAGTTTCTTTCATTTAACTGTCTTTGCTTTGAATGTATGACACCCGTACAGACCAGCTGTCGAGTACAGATTTGACAGATGTGGCTTGAAAGAACATAGGAAAGTGCGCAGCAGCCTTGGGACTACTTTGTATTAAAGCAGAGAACACAGATTACCTGAGACACAAAAAGAAGTTAAAACTGCCTCAGCCCTGCCTGTTCGCTATTGGTACACAACTGCCACTTAGTGTAATGAAGAAACAGAGAAGAGAAGTTGGGAATTTGAAACCTGCAAGATTCCTGGCTGTTAAGATAATAAGCAGTGCTTTGCACGCATATGCTTTTAACACAACCAACCGCAGATCTGATGGGGACAATGAAAGGTAGGCACCGATTAAATTGCACCATTTTCTTTCTGGTCACAAGTGTTACTTTGCAGGAGAACTAGGCAGAAGTGTTTCAATAAAAAGCTGTTTGCATTCAAAAAGAGACTTTTTATCAGAAGCCTTAAAGACTTTCCAAAAGAAAAAAGACAAAAAAGTTTAAACTTTTATAGCCTTCCTTGAAAATATTCATGTTTTTCTGAAATTAATTTTAGATGTCACAAAGAATGGTATCAAAATGATCTTTGGGTTTTAGCAACAGTGATTCCCTAACAAGGTCAATTAAAAAAAAATTCAGCCATGGTTTCAATCTCATTCTCAAGGATTCAAAGCTAAAATTTTCAATTAAAATTTTGAAAAAATCTTCTCCAAGCATGCAGAAATGACAAATGAATTTGGGAAATGCTTTGAAACAAACAAACAAACAAATTGTCAAGCTTTTATTTTAGCTTTCCTTTCTTTTCCAAAAGTAGGTGTCATCTTTCAATCAGCACCAACATATAGTATGAGATTTGTGTTCACTATACTTGCATGTGTAATGATGCTGGTATAATTTGCAGCAGATGTACATTTGGGGAGAAATTATTTTCCTCAGGATCTATTTGTGTGGGAGGATGAAGTATGGTTATAATGAAGGTGCTGTGGGAGCTGAATGACTTTGCATCTCAAGTACAGGTGCACTTGGGTGTAACTTAAACATAGTTTGCAATCTCTCTAAATGGAGCATTTAGAGCCAATTACACTTGTCATTCACCTTGCAAATACGTCTATCTAATTTAACAGCATATGCAGTAAGCAGAAAAATAAAGGATATTATATTAGCTGACAGCAGAATAGAGGTGTAGATATCAGCATCTGTATATATTGCACATTTGGCAGATTTCTGAACCGAAATACAATGAATTTAAATAGTGGCCTCCAATGCCCTTATTCTCTCTGCATCAGAAGCCTCCTGTCAAATGTAATTTCCTCCAGGAAGACATGAATCTAGCTGAGACTTTCCAAAACCTGTCCAAGTGATTTGGACACTCACTTCTCATTAGTATTAACAGCAAATGGGCATGAGCATCTCCTAAACGCCTTTGGAAATCTCTGAAACATTTTTTTGTGGCTGTTAAATGACTCTTTGGGCAACCTGCACTAGAAATGACAAATTTCACATTTGTTTCCCTGTACTCAGATATTCATAATGTCCAGTGTCAAGATGGATTCATAATGTACCAAATGTCAAGATTTTCCCTCAAAAAGACAGCTGAGATGCGGTAAGAGGTGGGGGAGAGACAGACTTTCGCTCTGTTTGGATTAAACCACGAAGTTCACATTCCAAAACTGTCTCCTCCGCAGAGGGCTGTATATACCAATTTCAGGACAATACCACATTCATTGTCATCTTTTTGTCACCGCCCTAGGCAGGCCTGTCACTGCGATGGGAACAGGGACGCAGAGGAGTTACATGGCTGCATGTGTCATTTGCACTGAATCACAAGCACCACCCTGGAGAGTGCTAACATGGAGGGAAAGGAAAGGTGAACTACCGTCCGTACACCTGACAACGTGTCCTACAGAAAGAAACAGCTATTCTTTTGAGATCCAAATTTGTAGCATTACACCTTAGATCATATTTAGTCCCACTTACAGTTCCAGGAAACACCCTTCCTGTCCATAAGAAGAAAATGTGAACTGAAGAAAAGCAAACTCATTTGTAAACTGACGATAGATTATATTCTCTGCTTTCCCCACCAAATTGAGGGCCAGAAAGAGGCTTGTAAGACATTTCATTCCTGTTATATTCAGCTTCAACTTCTCACACCCTTAGAAGCCAGAAAGCCTTGTAAGCCACTTCTCAAACCAAAAGCACTTTGAATCCTTTCAGAGTGAACTGCCATCTACCACTCTATGTTTGATTTCACCATTAAGCCTCTAGTAGCTTTTCCTTTCAAAGCCCCAACAAATATATATGCAAATAAGTGAGTAATATTGAGCTTTATAACTCCCTTACATGGCTTCTTAATCTGTTATTTAACTGACATCACTGCCCTTTTTTTTTCCAAATGTATTTCATGTATGTATGTCTGTTTTCTATAATCTCCATTTCTCTTATCTCTTGTATTTTAATAAACCACACGTCCAGATTCAGTATCTTCTTTAGCAGCCAGAGAGGGAGATATATTTGTGCATTGCAGTTATTAAAATTCTAAACATCTCTCTCCCTTTATTTGATTTTAGTGAGATTCTGGACATTTTCTCAATACCAAGAAGATTGGATTCATTGGAATGTAACTCAGAAAGAAGTCTTGCATCGGAACTTTAATTTCAGTTCAAAACCGCATCAATTTAAGGTATCCCCAGAAGATCTGGACAAGGTGAATCTTTTTTTATGAACTGTTTTCAACACTAGTTTAAGATGAAACTACAAGGTTTTTTTGCTTCATAACACTAAGAAAAAAAAACACAAACAAAACCTGAGACCATTATTTTGCTTTCATGCATATTTTAACTCCTGACAGGACTCCTGATGGCCACTTCGCTTAAGCAAGGACACATTTAAACCTTTAAATCTGACTTTTTGGGCATTATCTTCCCTGTATTAATGGAATAAACTACTTAAAACAGAGTTCTACTTTCCAAGGGGCTCTCTACTAGTCTGTCACGGATGACTTGTACACAGAGAGAGCATTATGTTAAGAGGCTCATCTCAGCAATTCCAGTGTTAGCTACCAAGAGAGACACCAGCAGTGGTTCCTTGCTGATCCTTTGAGAAACAGCAGTGATTTGTCTCCTAGTTTTCTCTCAGCTTTCTGCGAACTCAGTGTCCTGTAGTTTTGTGGAAAGATGCTCACTGGATATATTGCTCTAGTCACAGCTGTTTAAAGGTACATCTTGGCCAAAGTGGGAGTTGGAAGAGTTTATTCAAATAAGACTGTAAAACCCAAAGTAATTTTAACTACTCCCCTTGCAAACATACCTTCCCACTCAGAATAAGAACAGTAAATGCACATTGCAACTTCAGGGGAAGAAAGTGCTTACGTGGAAAACTTAAGAGCCTCGGGGCCACAGTGGAAGAACAGCAAAATTAATGCTCCAGGCTGAAGAGTCTTCAGTTACATTGCTCAAGAGAAAGACAGCTGGAATTCAGAGCGCCCCAGCTTTGCTGCTGTTATTCCCAGGCCTTTCAAAAGCAACCAAACATCAGTTGTGACTGTTTCTCACTGAAGAAATTAATCTGAAACTCACATTTTCTCCTGACAGTGTTCTGCCACCTGCCTGTGCATACTGCATTTCATCACGGGTCAGGTCATCAATCTCCAGTCTCAGCACAACTCTCCGGAGGGGAGCCCTCCTACTTCACTTACCTGTCCATGCTGCCATCTAAACACCCTCGAGACTGAGAAGAGCCAGAAGGCAATTCATCTCACCCTAACTCAAGCCTCTGAAATGCCCTCTGCAGGTTCCCCTACTGATTATAGACACAGCCTAGTTTAGATCATGTTGCTGACTCCTAGACAGTAAAAGTTAGGGAAGCAAATCCTACCACTGAGAGTTGCTCAGCTGCCTTATTTAAATCCAGTAACGACATACTGCAGTGAGTGTCAGCCCTTGAGCCTATCTTTCCATCCTTTTACCAGGCTCAAACACACAATGAATAAGAGATCTCACTGTGAACACTGCACTGTGCTCTGTGCTCCCTACAAGCTCTTTCTGAACAGTGTACCCACCACATCTTTTCCTGGGTTTTATTGTTTTCTTCCCCTGTAAGAGGTCAGTGTTAATGCAAACTGTTGCACCAATCACTGCTAGTTCTGTAAGTAATTTCTCAATGGTACATCTTTTTCAAAGCAATTTGAACAATTAAAAAATTAACCACGTTAAACTCGCACACATACCTTTAACCCGAGTCAGTCAAATGCATGGTCTTGGAGTTGAATGCATACAGCCTTTTGGTTCAGTGTTTTAAAACTGGAGCATCGTGCTGTCTGGATGCCTTCCACGTAAAGTCAATAGCAGTCGGGAAGTCCTTCGTGAACTCCCTGAATCCTTCTGCAATTCCTCTTCTGTGACTCGAAGCCCCAGTTGGATTTGGTTGGGGGAGCTTGTTTCTTTCGTTTTGGGGTTTCCACCATTTCTGGGCCATGAGGGACAGGAAGGTGTGCTTCTATTCTGAGATCACGGATTGAACACATTGTCCGAGAGCAAAGTATTGCAATGTAAAGTATTGCAAAGTAATGCAGACTAACTGCTTTATAGCCAGATCCTATGGATCAGAAATGCTTATCTTATGGACTTCATCCCAGTTTTGTGATCAGACGTAGTTGTTATGCTCATCCAAGTTCCGAATAGTGTGGTTTGTGTAGCTGGAGTTTGGTGTGCTGAGAAAAAGAGGAAGACTGCCTGGAGCTCACCTTGCAACTAGCTGGAAGCCAGCAAAAAGACAGACATGTGTCTGGTGAAGCAAATTCCATGCCTTATGCCTCACACTCTGCCTCTGCGGTATAGCAAAGCAAGCCAGGGACAGCCCAGCCATGACAACCTACACAGCATCCTTTTCCAGGACAAAGGCACGAATCCTCTTGGTGGTGTGTATAGCATCCACTCCAGCTTCTTCAGCAGCCTCCTGGCACAGCGCACCAGCACTTTCATCAGAGAAACAGGGACGGCTGCCACCACCAGAGAGCCAACAGCCGGACTGCAGGCATGTGCCCATCTGTACTGGGATGAAGGGCTGTTTTCAGGGGGCTGAGGTGATACAGCAGCGCCTCAGAGCCTGCATAAACACAAGAGAGTGCTCTTGAAGGGCCTGTGTTGGGAAGCCAACCATAGGGAAGCACCTCAGGCCCACACAAACATGCTGTAATGCTCTTGGAGGAACTATGTCAGGGTGTCGGGTGATAGAGCAGTGCTTCAGGCCTGTGCAGACATAGTATAGGCCTCTTGGAGAGCCCATTTTGAGGCCCAGGTGACGTGGCAGCACCTCAAACTGCACGAACACAGCATAGCACTCTTGAAGGGCCCATTTCACGAGGCCAGGGATAGGGCAGCAACTCAGACCCGCATGAACACTGCGTAGCACTCTTGGAGAGCCGATTTTGAAGGCCAGGTGATACAACAGCGCCTCAGACTTGCACCAACATGGCGCAGCACCCTTGGAGGGCCCATTTGGTGAAGCCAGGGATAGGGGCATCGCCTCAGACCTGTACCAACATGGCGTAGTGCTCTCGGAGGGCCCATTTTGGAGGCCAGGAACAGGACAACGCCTCAGACCCAGCCACGTTCGGCGCAGCGCTCCCGTAGAGCCGCCCGTGTGGCGGCGACGCGGCGTCGCCCCCGTCGCGCCCAAGGCGGGA
>NW_009217004.1:0-975 GCF_000690835.1 Fulmarus glacialis | reverse complement strand
AAAAAAAAAAAAAAAAAGAAAAACCACATTCTTGGTGCGCCTGCACCGTTACTCCCGGCTGCGGAGCTACCTTCCATGGGCCAAGCAGCGAGGCCGAGCCCCGGCGCTCCCTCCCGGGGGAGATGCCTTAGGGAGCAGGTCGGCGCCCACCCAGGCACCCAAGGGAGAGCCGCTGCCCCGGGGCCCCGCGCTCGGGCTGATTTATGACGGCTCTTATGAACAGACGCAGTCCCGCAGCGCGAGCAGGGAAGCAGCGTTACTGCTGATAACGCACGGGCTGCACTTACGCCGCTGTTATACCGCAATTACAGTGGCATGATGCTTTTTGATAACTAAATTATCACTAATGCACATAATCGTTGGGTTATGCGGATACACAAATTACAGGACTGCCTCAGCCCCGGATTAATACACGTGCATTTTGACTCCACGTACACTCGTTTACTCTGCAATTATGCCATCATATCATTAACCATCTGGTTGTAGGAATTCACGGTAACCACAGGTATCTCAAAGAAGACGTGCTCGTGCTGCAGTGGGACCACCAGTCACGACGACCGCTCCTTACTGGTGCTTAATGGAGGAGGAACGTGGGTTCGAATCGTGCCTGTGCATCAACCCGCTCCTCCCGGCCACACGCAGCCCAGCACCCGGCCCCCCCCGCCCCCCCCGCGGGGCGCCACAGCCGTGGATGGGGCAGGAGAGCATCCTCCAGCCGTGCTTGCTGCAGGATAAGGGCACAACAGGGCCAGGCACGGGCTAACGAAGCTGCTTAACCCAGTATTGCTGTCACCTCCCTGCCTCACCCAGCGGTCCCATCAGCCCTGCCCTGGGCACCCCATGGGGCAAGACCTGACGGCCCAAGGCGGGCAAGAAAACTCTCCTTTTTGGGTGGAAAAATGCTTAGGATAATGCAAAATGCCCACCCCCCCCAAAAAGGCTGCTTTCCCTTATTCCTCCTGTAATCGGATGAGC
>NW_009217003.1:0-2006 GCF_000690835.1 Fulmarus glacialis | reverse complement strand
GCGGGCGCCGGGTGCCTGCCGCCGGCTCCGCGGACGCCGAGAGGGGTGTCCTCTCCTGCCCTGGATGCCACCACGGGGGCGGTGGCACGTAAAGGGTATGGGAGAAGCGAAAGAGTTCATCTTCGGTATGTGGGCTCACATAGGGGTTTGTGTTGATACTCAGGAGCGAAGCTAAGCACTACTGCGGCCAAGGGGGGTTTTGCCTCAACGTTTTAAACCCTAATCCTTCTCCTCTTCTTGGGTGATCCCTGTTTTAAAAGTTGTCAATATAGACGACTCTCAAACATGACCCCACTTCTGCTTAAAAAGCCCATGTCATTTTCTGCAACATCCACTCTCAAGTAAAGAGGCTCAAAACAACAACAAAGCCTCGCCCAACAGGGAAAAAAACTTGGAAATGAAGACGTGATGAAGACCTGTCAGGAACTACTGTGTGGGGCAAATCACTACACTTCAGTCCGTGTGCAGGGGGGTTGATCCTGTTCCTGCCTATTTGAGGGGATTTGTAAAACAACATTTAACAAAATCAGCATATTTGACAGGCAAAGTAGAGCTTATGCACCATTACAAGTAAGTAATTAAGTATGGGATTGAAATTTATGAAAAATCCCTTGAAAGAGCCCTTTCAAGCATTTTTTTTTTAAAAAATGACCTCTTAACCTCTTCTTCCTCGATTGACAGAGTAATTTGAAACAGAAACAATGTAATCTATCAAAATAAGTTGTGTTACTTCTGTAAATCAGATATTCATGTTTGAGCTTTCCCTTACTGACAAGCTGTAAAGGCTCACTGTTATTCCAAGATTTTATCTCTGATATTCTTGTCTTTTCTGCTCATTAAGAGTCTGTCTACAGATTACAAAGTCAATAGATGCAAACACCGGACTGTGAGAAAACTCTCCCTGAGTACATAAAAATCAACAGCAGTGGATGCTATACAATGGAAAGCATAGATGTTTTTAGGTGTTCAGTTTTGTCATCTTTAAACAAGGAAGAGAGTAAATATTGTGGCAAAACTTCACCTTCCAGTGTTGCACTCTTCCTTTTGCCATTCCTGAAGGTGGATCTCTAAGCATCACCATCTCTGAATGGCAGATTTAGCGAACAGTTTCAGTGAAATATAGTTTGCAAGTGTTCTGAGTTTTCTACACATAACCGCAGCGCTAATTATCAGTCCACCTACCATTCGGAGGACCCGGAGAGGATGACTTTACAGCTACTGTAAAGGGATGACTGAACCCAGTGGAGCTCTTTCACTTCATTAAAAGACACTGAGGGATCCTGGGCCCTGGACAGGGTCCTTCAGTTGTTGAGAAGTGCCCCTAGGTGCAGATTTTCAGTATTGCCTGTCCCAATGCACCCAAGTTATTATATGCCTATTTTGTTAATGCTGCAATTTGTACATTCCCAATATTCCTTTGCGCTCGCACGTTAAAGAGGGACTGAAGTTAAAAACCACACAAAACCTTCAGCTCCAACCCCGTCCCCAGTGGAGGGCACTTAGTACGCGCTTAGCTGGGTGGATGTTGCCAAGCTTTTAAAAATGGAGTATCACTTTCAATAATACTCTTTTAAATATCTGCAAGCAGTATTTTGGACCATCTTTAAAAACTGGCAAAAAGAAAAATAATTTCCAAAACATTCCTGTGGATACCGGCAAGTCTGTGATGGGGAATTACTCAAGAGGAGTCTGATTTCCGCACCAGTACTGCCGCTGTTGGTGAAGGGCCCAGTCCTTAATGGCCACGGGGACTGGGCACTTGCCTGCACGCCTTTAGGAGTCAGGCACAGCCAACAAGAAGCAAGCAAGGTACAGGCTTGGAGAGAGCACTTAGGCAATCCTGTCGCATGCTCACCAAACATGTCTGTTTATCAGGTATTTTTAAAAGGAAAAGGCAGCTGAAGTCATGAAATAATCTCCCGCTGCCAGGAGCCCGGGCACCCTTTGCGAGGTGCCCTTCTGCCGCAGGCCGAGGCCAGCGCAGGCCAGAGCCCCTCCCGCGCCCC
>NW_009217002.1:26409-41558 GCF_000690835.1 Fulmarus glacialis | reverse complement strand
GTTTCAGCTGATCCAAGTCCACGCTGGAACTGAAAGGCCCCTCCACCCCATCGCTTGCCACGCGTTCCCACCCGCCCCTCCCTTGATTCTGGCACCGGCGTTTTGGTAGCCACCTTGTGAGCTGATCTGGTGGAAAACATACCGCTTTTTGCACGTAAAGGTTAGTTTTTGTCTGGATCGAGTCCCTGAAGTCTTTTCACACTGCGCTGCTGTCATGAAGTGGGAGATCACAGCAGCCCAATGTGAGCCTGGTTAAAGCTTTTGCAGGATTGCACCCCCTGTGCTGAGTCCTTTCGGGCTCCTCAGAGCGCGACCTGTCCTTCCCCCTGTCGTAGCACACGCACACTTAACTAGCCCTGCCGTGCCAAAGTGCCCCTTGTGCGTATTTTGACTTGTGCTTTTCTCCCATGTAACTCAGGAGAGGGGAGCGGCAGCACAAATGAGTTTTGTCTGGTGCTGGAGCATTCCTTCTGCACGACTTGGTTCTGGCTGCTGATTCTCTTGCAGGTTGGCTTTGCGTTGGGGTGCGTAGTGTTGGTCAGGGATGTCTCCAGGCTGGGTCTCGGAGCGAGCAGGAAGTTGTTTCCTTTCTTCCTGTTTTTGTCCCCATGGCTGCTAATTTCCTCTGGGAAGAAGGCTGTGCATTCTGCAGTAAAGGAAAAAATAGTCACACGTAACGGGAAGGGACAAGGCAGCAAAGCCGAAGGCGCTTATGAATGAAGCATGGGATGAGGAAGGAGCACAGGGTGTTAATAGCAGTAACGCTGATAGAGCAGCAAAGACAAGTAGCTGCCCTTGTTTTGTGAACACAGGTGTAAAAAGGGCCCACTTGGGACCAGCTGGGGAGCAGACCCTTGGAAGGAGAATTGGATCTCCACTCCAGAGCTGGATATATGTTGCTTTCCAGCTCTTCTATCTCAGTGGTGCAGGGTTTGCAAGAGGAGGTGATAACTCATGTTAGATTGGTTGATATAGTTGGAAGAAACAGATGAACTTTCAGATACTTACTTCCTTCAAGTTTTGATTGTTAAAAGGACTTTACAAAAGGCCCTGTGTGCCTGAAAGCTTGTCTGCTTTTTTTTAAGCCTCTGTTGCTCTAATAACAGTTATCCTCCCTCTCTCCTGCTGCCTCCCTCTGCTGCCCTTAGATCCTCGAGGCTACCGCTGGGCAGCTCAGGTCTCCGCTGTCTGTGTGCGGGCTTGTGGGGAGCCCGCACCATTCCTGAGCTGGGACTCTGCCAGCCTCCCAAGAGGTGCTGTGGATTTGGAACAGGGGAACGAGCTTCGTTGTGGTCTCTGCGCTCATCGGTCCTGAGCCCCCCTGGAAGGCAGGGGCTCTCACGTGTGGTCATGTGTCAGCGGTGTGCCCGCTCCTGTGCATTCCCATGAAAGGAGGTTAATGCTGTGCAGCGTAAAAGCAACTCCCACAAAACTAGTTTTGCTCTGGGACTTCCCATGACAGGCTTTTTTTTTTTTTTTTTTTTTTTTTTTTTAAGCAATACACTTGCAAGAGATCTGCCTACAAACTGGCTTTTCAGGTTCTGGGGAAGCCATGGGCTGGCCCCGGTCTCAGGAATGTCTTGCTCTGTGCTGGGTAGGCTTCAGCCAGGGTGATGAGCTTTGGATGCGGAGAGCGCTGCTTGCCTGCAGAGCAGAGCAGGCACCTCTTCTCCAGCAAGCTCGTCCTTCCCATGGCTTGGTGCTGAGAGCACGTGGCCCTGACGCGTTGTCTCAGTCAGGAGTTACGTCCCTCGGAGAGGGCCAGTGCCTCATCACTGGACTTGGCAGATGGCTCGTTTCACTTTCGTGGTGGGGACTGCAATGAGCCGCAGCTGAGCGAGGTCGCGAGGCAGGAATAGGAATTCATTTTGGGGTCATCAGTCCTGTTCCTCTGGAATCCAGCCCCGGAGAGTAGCCAGCGAGTCCCAGCACGTTCCCCTGAAAGAGGCAGGGTCTGCTGAGTGTGGCATGATAGGACAGTTTATTCTGGGCACAGAGCCCACATGCTCAGATATAATTAGTAAAGATTTGATTCCATTCAGTGTGTCAGATCTCTCTGCAGTGAAACAGACCCTGGTTAGTGCTGAAGGCCTAAGATGGGCAACATGACCAGGAGTCCCAGGTTGTTTTCCTCTTCCATTCAGTGCATCCAGCAAAAAGGTTGGCAGAGCACCCCTTGTGCTGCTGGGAATGCTGCCTGCTGAGTGGGACTGGCTGTGAGCTGAAGATCCTGACATTTATCTGTGTCTCTAGAGCTTTTATCCAGCAGAACAGTCTTGATAAGAGTCTTCCCTTGTGGTTGCTGCCTTTCTTCCTTAGTTATCTCTGGAGGCTTTGGCATCCTGTGGAGACCATGCGCCCTTCTCAGAGGTTCCAGCATTAATTGTGACCCAACATGACACTTCTATTAATTGCTGTTCCTGCAGCCACCTGCCTGTTGCCAGTATATGACCCATTTCAGTAGAAATACTTAAAACTTGAGGATGGGTTCCTTCCTTCACATTTTCCCTGAGCTTAGATGTGGATTAGTTTCCTTCCTTCTCAGCTGAAGAGGTGCTGGGCCCCAAGTCTAACTTTCTCATCATCTAGTTGGAACGAAATGGAAGAGAAATGTGCAGATCCAGCACTGTTATTGCAAGGTTGCCTCCCTGCTGCCGGTTACCTACCTGCTGTAGTTTTAAGTAACTCGCAGAACATATGTGTTGCCTGCTTACTGAGAGAGCTGCGTTGCATCCTCTCTGCTGAGAGTGTGACAATGTCTCAATTTGCGCTGTGGGAGCTGCAACCTGAATTTAGTGGGACTTGTGTCTGGGTCATGGGTAGAATGACCCAGTGCTGCTGAAAAGTAGAGTGAAGATGGTCTCTTTCCTCAGAGGAGGAGAAGCCCTTGTGTCCAGGATCACGCAGGTAGTTCTCTCCCCAGTGGCGGGGTTTTTTTAGCTTTGTGGTTGGTTGCTTTGGTGATTTTTTTTTTTTTGTGTCTTTTTGTTTGTTTATTTTTTGCCTTGTTCAGAACTAGCAGACGAACCAGTTGAACTGAATGGACATCAGGACCTGTTGCTTACTCTGTTAGTGTCCAGTGACTCCCCTCTGAGGTCAGCACCCACTGTGCAAGTAACGGAAAAATACTTAGGAAGGGACAATCCCAGCCCTGCAGCTATTAGTCCCAAGAGATTAGGGAGGCAACGGGCAAGATTTAACCTTGGAAGGAAATGGATCTATTAGACAGGATTTCCCATGGTCGTGCTGGCAGCCCTATTTCTGTTTCCTTGAAGGACCCCAGACCAATTTGGTGTGTGGTGTGTGCTCTTGCCATCCAAGCCTACTTGCACGGAGTCGTAAAGACCCTCACTCCAGCACAGCGCAGGGAGGGCAAGGCTTGCCTGCCAACCTCTCTGTTTTCACAGGCAGGCTTGACTGTGCTGTTGGGAATGTCTAGGGGCAGCCCCGAGAGAGTGAGGTTTCCCCAGGGAGCGGTGGAAATTCTGTCTTCGCTGAGACTGCCTATTGTTGTGTCCTTGTTAGTTGAACTTCAGGGATTTCCGATTGCTTGCTCCTTTTTCTTTTCAGTCCTGCTCATCTAGCTGCTGTCCAGGACTGGCTGAAGCCCACTTAAGATCACATCTTTCATACTTCTTGTTTCAGTCGATGCTGCTGTAGGAATGAGAAAGTGTTGTTTTTTTTTTTTTTTCCAATGTGTGTTGGGATGATGCCACAACAAGCAAATTAGTAACTGAGTTTTTGAACAAATCATCCAAACTATGGTCAAATCCTTTTGAATAACAAACAGTGTCTGTTTGCTACTTGGTGAAGGCAGAGAGCTTATTCTTCATGTTAACTTTAACTGTTAAATCTCCTAAAGCTATAGAGTGCAAGTTTCATTGGTTGTGTGCTCTGTTTGCTGCAGAGACAGCCAATGTCAGATTGATATAAGGCTTGTTCTTGCTGAAATTTCCTTTGCGTGCACTCTTCAACTATGTAGATACATCATTTGTTTCAAATATAATTAAAGCTACTTTTTGCATACTATAGAAATGTTAAAACTATTATGATACAGACCTGAGCAGCGGATACGTTCTCAAATTCTGGGGCCTTTAGCAACAAACAGACCTTGCCTTAGTAATCAGAGCATCTCTAAAACAGAGCGATTATTAAGGGAAATGTAGTTTCTTCTCAGTGAACTAAGAAGTATCATTGCAAAATACTTCCCTGGCACAGTACAGCCTTTCCAGGGGGAGAAGAGGTATCAAGACATGTCTGATCTTGCCTTTTCTGGAAAGCCTACCTTTGCTGCCTCCTCCCCTTCCTGTTTCCACTTCGCTGAGAGACAGCCGCTTGCTCTGCTGGTCAGCAGCAATCCCTGCTTTGAAGGGGTTTTTTTCTTTAAAAAGGAACAATCTGTATGAGGTCATCCTGAAGCTGTGCAGGACGCTGCTTTTACTGTTCTACAGGTCTGGCACTTACATGGCTTTGACTCAGTGAAACTTATAACAGCTTGAATTTTAAAATCTTGAGGGCTCAGATGGCTGGGTTGACGAATACAGCTTCCGTATTTCAGGAGTTACTGCCCTGTAGCAATCAGCACGTGGGAGGTATGTTTCTCTGTCGCTTGAATTCAAAGCCCAGTGCTTTAAAGTGAACTGTAGAAGACAGGAGGCTGTGAGTTGTTTTGCCAAAAAGTGTGAGTGTACCTTCCTTTTCTCTGACTGCTCTGGGACTGTAATTTCAGGGAGAACAGTGAGAGAGAATGTGCCATTCACTCAGACTGAAGAAGTATGGTTCACTTAGATTTTTAATTTTTTTTGCTAAAACAAAGTTAGAATTATGATTATTTCTATTTGCGTTATAGATTAGTTGGTGCATTGGGCACACATGTGTACACACACCTGCAGAGCAAGACAAGCTCTTCCTGCAACTGCTTTCCAATTAGACAAAGTAGGAGATGGTGTGTGGCTGGCTGTTGAGCACTAGCAAGAGTAGAAACTAGAGCGTCAGAGTGGCAGGCTAGCTTTCCTGTGTCCCTGGCTAAATCAGCTAATGCTTAGGAAGAACAGCTCCAGCGGAACCAGCTCTGCTCCAAGTCCTTGGCTGTGTAATTGTTCTTTTGAAGGATCTCCATTGGGCCTCATTGCTGTGGGCACTGCTGGTGGATGCAGGCTTGTTCTCTCACTTGTATCCAGGTGAATAGAACTGTGGTCGTGTTGGAGAAAGCAGGTATGTGATGGTGAGTGAGAATGCTCTGAATTTCAAAGGAACATGCAAAGAAAGCTGGCCTGAATGGCTCAGAAGCTGCGGCTTCCATCCTTCCTGAATATAAAGTCTGTCTCCTGGTGGCTCCAGCATTTGTTATTGTTATTTCCTCTAAGATTTTTTTAGATTGCTATTCAGTGTGGTTTTATGTAACTTTCCATAGGAAATGTTGTCATTTGCAGCAGTTTTGATCTCATTTGCCAGTGAAGCATTTTTATTTAGCACAACAAACAGTGATTCTTAGCTGCTTTTAGTACCAAGAGTCTTTACCATAGAGGTTGGGTGGCTTTTGGTCTAACATAATTTTTGCTTTGGGGTACTGTAATCTTTCTAGGGGAGACTGCTAGTTTTGGCAGTTGCTTTTCCCTCAATTGTTTATTGATGTCATATTTTCTAAATGAACAATGTTATAATCACTAAGAGGCATTACCGAGAACATTGCTCTTGAGGTGGATGCACAGGCAGCAGCTATTCCAAAAGCAACCAGAGCCAATGTTTACTGCTGTCTTGAGACTCATACCAGTGCTGTGTTCCTAGCTTTCCTTTTGTCCCGAGCCCTTACGGTACTTGTGATGAATATGAGAGCTGGTAGAAAAAACTTACAAATGCAGAATTTCAATGAAAAATGATACCTTTGTTAAAATACAGTGGTAGGATTTTGTTGGTTTTGTCTTTTGTTGTCTAATGTGGGGTCATGGCTGTGCTGACAAAAGCATTTTTGTGAATCTTACCTTGCTGTATAATTGAGGCAATGACTGTGTCCATGGTACTTGTGCGTCAGCCAGTACTTTACAGTGCATCTATTTTACTAGTAATGAAAATAAATCCGGAACAGGATCTTCTAGAGCCCCATTGAATTGTTGCAATGAGTTAATTGTTGTCTAATGTGGGGTCATGGCTGTGCTGACAAAAGCATTTTTGTGAATCTTACCTTGCTGTATAATTGAGGCAATGACTGTGTCCATGGTACTTGTGCGTCAGCCAGTACTTTACAGTGCATCTATTTTACTAGTAATGAAAATAAATCCGGAACAGGATCTTCTAGAGCCCCATTGAATTGTTGCAATGAGTTAAATGTGTTCTAAAATAGTTTCTGTGATCACTCTTTTTTCCTGCTTCTTTGTTAACGAGGAGCTCTAGTGACGCTGAAGAACGTGTAGACCCAGGCAGAGTACTGAGACAACTGTGCTTTGAGGCTGCTGGCGACCCCAGAGCGAAGGGCTCTGCCGGCTCAGCGCAGGCACTGCTAACCCAACGGGCAGCTGTGGTTACCTTTGAAAAGAGTGCAAGAACAAGGCTTGTGTAGATGATCCTTCCTCTGGATACACTTCCATTGTTGGCAGTCCGTTGTTAATATTTGAGTTGTTAATGTGATCATACTTGTTATCGATTTTGGCTATGTTCGCTGTGGCACCGGACCAGCGGTAGTATCCTGGCTTCCTGCATAGGCGTGCTGAGATGCATCAGCCATCTGGTAGCTGGTAATGCATATAGGTGGAAACCAGCTCCTTTTGAGGACCAGGCAGTGCTGACTCTACTGGCTTCCCTAAGGAATGGGAGTGCTGGTCAGTGCTGGCTTCTCGCCCCTTATGCTTGACGTACTGTCACTGGAGCTATTAGCAGGTGTTGTCATCAGTCGGTCCCCAGATGTAGCCTATAAGTGGCATGCTATGACCAGAGTATTAGAATGTAGCTGCTGGAAATGTGGCTATTGCATGTGGTGGCAGGCTGGTGTTCTCTGTGCAAAGCTGCAGGGTGTATTCATGGAGAAACACAAACAGGACAGAGATGCCAAAGTACTCCAGAAGGTTTCCCACTGCTCCCCGGTCTTTGCTGGTTATGTTTTATGCTTAGACTGTTCCCCTTGCTGGTATCAAGGTCGGTTGTAGATGGCTCTGTATTGGGTTTACTCTAGACAGTGGAATTGGATGCTGATTGCCCATCGCCTGGGCCCTGCGTGGGCTCTGGGGCACAGGCATGCCGGCTGGTGCTGTGAACCTGCTTCTGTCACCTGGGTCACACGTGCTTGGGAGGTGGAAGAGGCCCCTCTGCCCAGTCTGCTGTACTTGGCTCCCTTCCACCTAATTGCTTTGTGGGTGCCACAGGCCATAGGTGAGCAGGGGAAACTCATCCCTTGGGAACCCTTCTGTGGAAGCTGCCCATGCATGAGGCTTGGCCGTCAGCTCTAGAGAAATCTGTGGATGGTTTGGATGTTTTCCCATTTAATGACCCCACCAAAAATTCACTCTGCCTCTGGTGATACAGTAGTATGCTGCACTCAACACCTGCACTGAGGGCACTTCTCAGAAGATTATTTAAGCCTCAAGAGATGCAGAACCCACCACCTCTGTTGTGATAATTGTTAGCTTCCCACAGTGCTACAAGTGTGAGTTTTTGGCCGTGTTTTCACGATCACTTTAAACTGTGCTGCCTTCAGAAGCAGTTCAGTCATCTGGCTCCAGCTGCTCTTTTTGTTCCTGCTTCTTCCCCTTTCCTTCTGCTGGCACAAGTGTTTGTGGAGCCGTGTGGTGACTTGGATCAGGGAAGGAGCTTGGGCTGGAACAAGCCGTTTTCTTTGCTGAGCTAATGTGAGTCGGTTCCCAGTGTAGATCACCCAGCAGCTGCGGGGGTGCTCGTGCCAGCACAAGGAGGGAGGCAACGAAGTGGGCTGGGGGCACTGCTTCTTCTGTTGGCTTGCATCTCTTTCAAGTGGCTGTGACCTCTTTATAGCTTGAATTTTGAGGGTTGGCTTCTATGTTCTTGTTACTATTCTGCCTTTTGTCTGCTGCAACAAAAGGACCTCAAAGATCGGAGTCTATTGCCTGTGTGAGTGTTTGCAGGTTGCAGTTGGGGGCCATCTTTTAACCTGCATTTGGAGAAGTTCAACTATAGACCTGGGGACTAACAGGAATCAGAAGAGCTTTTTGAGCTCCCTGTTTTTCCTCTCTCTTCTATACGAGGGCACCAGACCTGGATACCCTTCAGATTCCATGTGAAAGCTGCTTTGAAAGCTTTTAATGCTCGTGTTCCAGTAGGAGCTCATTTATGGCTGATTTCCATCATGACCCGCATCTTTTTCTGAAAATCAAGAAAATCAGTTGCTCAAAGGGACATCAGATCTGCTTTTCTGATCATGGGATTGGCTCACATACATTCAGACTTCACTGGCAGATGTTTTTATTACCTATATTTAAAACCCTCTGGCTCTGTATATAGCTGAGCCTTCTCCAAGTTCAGTGGGTCCCAGTTGAAGCTTTGCACTCTCGGTGTGCCTCTTGCATACCAGTATCATTCTACAAGGCTTTACATGAAATCCAGACCCTTGGGTTTTTTCTAATGTAGCTTCCCGTTTCCTGTCTAGGGGTCTGCCTGGCTTCTTCCAAGCCAGGAAGCTTCCACTGGTATTTCTCAGCTAATTAAGCACTTCACAGTGAGATCCCTCAGCACTGCCTTAGTTGCTTGGGTAGCCGCAGAAGTTAAAGACCTTCCCCATAGCATTCACCACACCTTGGTGGGATCCTGCTGGCACAGCTCTGTGGTGCTGCTTGCGTGCTGCTTTTCCATCATCTACTTGCATGCTGCTTTTATGGCCACCTGCTCAAGCGTGTAGCTCCTGTTCTAGCTCTTTCTAGAGCACGGTTGAAAAGAAAACTCTCAGGAGGAAGATTGTGTGCCTTTTAATTCACTCTCTACAAGACGAAGGCCTCTGTTCCATTGGAGCCCATGCAAAGGCTTTCTCTACCCCAGATCCATTTCTTCCATGTTCTACTTTGACATAAAGTTTAAAAGACAGTTTTGGTGGGGACAGACCTTTCCAATGTGCCACACTGGCCTGCAGGAGAGCTATGTCTTTTAATAAGAGGTTGGCTATTCCCCAGTCCTCTTGTCTGGTCCCTCTCCAGAGGGGAGTGCAGGGGCTCAGTGTGCTGCGTGTGTGTTGGTGGGGGCAAATGCAGTTCCCCAAGCGCTGACCTGCTAGGCTGGGGATGGAGGAGCTCTGTGGCACATAGGCAGGGAACAAAGGCTCGGGCTGTAGTTTGATGTTTCAGCTAAGCAGCTATCATGCTGAGCTATCACTGAGTAGGCTGGTCCTACCCTTCCTCTCTCGGGTTGTGCAGAGCTTATCTGAAGTTGTCTGAGCCTCTTCAGGATGCCAGATCAACAGGAAATAATTTACTAGTGTTAGTTTTGTGCTGGTAAAACACCTTGAAGTGGCTCACTGGAATAGGGCAAGACTGCTCTTTGGGCAGCAGCTAGGTGTCAGATTGGTTTGCTTGCAAGCAGAAGGCAGGGCCTTGGGGAAGTGTTGCCTGCGTGATTTGGTGCAGGCTGTTGTAGACAGCATCAGTCTCTACCAGCACTCGAGCAGAGCTTGTGTGTGGCAGAGGGCAGTGAGAAGGGCAGTGGGTAGTGTGTGGGAATGGTAGTCCTGCCAGCTCCCTGCTGTGCAGGGCTAAAAGGGCAGGCTGTCTGCCTAGCTCGCTGCCAGGCTTGTGCTCAGAGGTGCCTGGATTGCTCAGACCCCAGCTTCTGCAGGGTCTGCAAAGCCTTTCGGCATCTCCTCTGAGCTCGGCAGCGAGGGTGGGGAAGCAGGAGAGAGCTGTGCACAGGGCTGCTGCCAGGGCAGTGCTGATGGCCTTGTTTCATTTCCGAGGTAGTTTCTTAGGGTGGGACATGGTGGTGGTCTCAGCTGAAGCCTGGGTGTTGCTGAGTCCTTGACAGCTTTCCCCAAGAGTGCAGGGTCACAGGCCTGTTCCACCTTCCCCGTCCCTGCCTGCCCTCAGCCCCTCCATCTGGTTTGTTTTAAAGGTCTGGCTCGTGCCTGGTATTTGAGATATTACTTGTAACTTGTTGGGTCTGATCCATCCTAGATGGTTTTATTGGCGACCACAAGGCTGAAACCCCACTGCTCCTCTTCTCCTTGGACTTCCTGCCTTTTCCCTGCTGTGCCAGCAGAAATCCTCTTGGAGGGAGAGGCACAGCCAGCAGCCTGCTGTCTCCCCTGGCTCGCGTTGTCTGGAGAACACATTTAGGATCTCGGTTTCTTTTCTGTCTCTCCACCCGGATGCCTGCCGGTGTGCCTCAACCAGAATAGCTGCATGGGCAGACCCCTTCAGGTACACAGGACTTGCCTGGGACTCTGCATAGCAGGGACTGCAAATACAGCTGTTGCAGTGATAGGGGTTTGAAAAATGGAGGAAAACAGCTGGAGGCTGACCATGGGATGTGGTGATCGGATTGCAACGGAATAGCCCTGGTGTCTGTTACCTCCTGGGGGTGTCTGTAAGAACACGCACACACTGTGCTGGAGAGGAGCAGTGTTGTTGGAAAAAGCAGATGATGTGTGTTTGTGGTAGGGTTAAATGAAGTTGGTTGGTTTTTTGTTTTGGTTTGGGTTTTTATTTGAATGTTTTTGGAAAAAAAACAGCTTTATTTTAAATGGGAATGCTGGTAAAATGGAAATTTTGGAAGAAAAAAATTAACATGGGAATAGCTTCAGTTGTCTGTTTAAATGGAAGGATGGTCTGTCTTTGAAATGACTGTGCAAATCTCTGAATGCATTTGAGATGCCTGTCAGTTTAGGAGCATGCTCAGGCTTCTGTACAAGGCTTTCCCTTCTCTGTTTGGGTCGGTGGATTTCACTAAGCAGCTTTTCTTGATCATGTGCCAACTTTGGAATTTAATGCGCTCTCCCTCTTTCTTAGCCTGACCCACAACACGGTGGATTTGGCTTTTGTTCTGGTACTGTGACCTTGCTTTGGCATGGAGCTTTTGAGGATGACTTTCCCAGAGTATCTGCAATATACAATTTTTTTTTTTTGTTTGTTTAGTTTGATTGAAATGGACTTTATTAATCGTTTTTGTGCTGCTATCGCAGTTGTACATGCAGCTGATCAGCTAGAAGAAGCTAGATTTGCAAATGCTGTGCATTCAGCCTGTGCACTGGAGGAGAGTGTGTATTTCCGGATTGCTCAGTTTTGTGGTGCTGAGGGAACAGCTTCTGAGCTGACTGAGGAGTACAGGTGGTGGCACCAGGACTGGGACTGTGCCAGCACTGGGAGGAGAAGTCCAGATGGGTATTGGGCCATTCCATGTCTTCCCAGTCTCTTCAGACAGTCTCTTTACCACATCTCTAATGGCTCTTATGTGGTTTTGGTAATAGTGGAGACTTCTCTCTTGATGTCACTTGTTGGAATTGCTATCCTGACGGTTTACAAAAGTTGAGTTTCAAGCCCCAATGACAGTTCACAGAACCTTGAAGGCATGAAGATTTCTACCTACTCAGGATGAAGATATTTAGCTGGTGTCTCGGTTGTGGAGCATTTTCTGGACTTTGGGAGATGCTGCAAACCACAAGCACAGGTGAGGGGTCTGGAACAGCTCCTGTGCAAGGACTGAGCAGCTGGATGTGGATCCCACTGTGTTTGTGGGAAGAGAGGATGGTAGGAAGGGCATGGAAGAGATCTGTAGAGTCAGGATTGGCATGGAAAAAGAGGATAGGGAAAAGCTGTTCACTCTTCTAGCCCAAGAACTATGGGGCATCAAGTGAACCCAGGAAATGGCAGGTTTAGAGATAAACTGAAGAAGATGGCTTGTCACACAGCATGTGTTTCAGCTGTGGAGCTCTTTGTCACGTGCAGTTATGAACACTAAAAGTTTGCTTGGATTAAAAAATGAGTTGGATAAATTCTGGAAGAATGATTGGGTGGATATGGAGATGGATACAGAACCATTAAATGCGAAGGCATCTCTGGCACCAGAAGCCTCCGAGTTATTCATAGCACATGCCATGACTCTGTCCTGGGAGATATGACTGTCGAGTGATCCTGTACTCTGTACCCATTGCCAGGCATCCTCTCTTGTAAATAAGATACTGGCTTTAGACGGACACTTGGCCTGACCTTGCATGGCTGTGCTGCGTATGTTCCTATGCTGCTGCTGTCAGTGACCTCTTGAAAACACTTGTTTTGACAGTACTGAGAAATTGGGATTGAGGGTATGGGACCATTGAAGTGAAATATGTGTCAATGCAGTCAACTTTGAAGCAAAGCCCATTGGCCCAATCAAATACATGGACACTGTATCCTGAAACACTAACCTCTAAAAATAATCAGGGGGTCAGTGTGAAACTCAGCATGTGCCTTTAGTGCAGTGTTGAGACAGAAATGAGTGACTGCAGCACTTTGAGTGAGGACCAGGTGTGATAAGGGGTGTTACCTGCCTTGCAAAGACTATGTTCAACCATCCAGCTGTACATCTATGTACACAGCTGTACATAGATGTACAGCTAGTCTATGCGTCTATGTATACAGCTGGATCCACCTTCAGTCTCACCGTTAACCCCCTGGAGACCTGCCTCTTGTGTCCGTACCCCAGTCTCTTTTGTGCGCTGGGTCAGAGGCACGCGGCTGACCTGTGCTGTGGCTGCGTATTCACAGCCTGCAGAGAATCAGGCCCCGCAGCACTGCAAGTTTCATCTTATGTGTTTGTAAGGTTTATTTTTGGCCACTCCAAATGCACGCATGTAGTTGGAAATGCTGAACAGCTCTGCCTTCACTGCACTCTTTTATTGGGAAATGAATATTTTTAGTAAGTCAAAAAGGTCAAACTGGTAGAAGAATTTGCTCCTAAGTACTCTGTCTGCAGTTACCCTTGAAACTCATCTGGTTTTTAAGTACTGAGTGCAGTTACACAATTATTATGTATGCATTTTGATGCTGTGCTATTTAAAGAACTCTTTAATGGCTGAAGTTGGGAGAGAGCAGTCCATTGCTCTGTCAGCTACGTGAATTTCATCTTGAGATCTTCTTGCCTAAAGTACAAAGTTGATTCAACTTTGGGGGTAAGCCATGGGCTTGACCCCATGTGTGTGCATGCTCTGTCGTCTTTGCACGTGGTGTGTGTGCACGCTGCTGGAGATCCCCATGCGCTACTCTGCAAGGGTCGCAATGAAGCCAGCGCGATGGATACGTGGACATCCCTGTCTGTGGCAGTTTAGGAAGGGGGACTGAAAACAGATTTAATTGGAAAGTCTTTCATGGAGTGCAGCGTTGTTGCGGCAGCTTTTGGGCAATACAGGAGTGATTCATTCACTGCCTTCCTCGTTTGGCCTCACTGTTTGATAAAGCTGCAAATCTTGCACGTTTGTATGCTTTACACCCAAAGCACCTTCTCACAAAGGCAGCTCTGTAGGTGGACAGGAAGGAAGTTGAGTGATTGAAGAGAGGCTGGAAAAAGACGAGTTGCTAGTTCAGAGGCTCAGTTCAGAGAATTTGCCCTTGAAGGCACAGAAAGGAGGCTTTTGACTTGTGTCACAAGGGGCATGTGTGAAATAGGTTGTGTTTGGTCATGCCAGAGTGGTGGCTCTGTCCCTCTTGGCTGGTCTCTGATTAGAGCATCCCAGGAAGACCTGGTGTTCGTGATCCTCATGGGTAAGTGCTGGAGCTCTTTGCATTGCACCAAGGGACTTTTTCAGGTATGAGAAATCTGCTTTGCTTTCTGACCTCACCATGAAGACAAGCTTGCCCATTTCGTATGCAAGACTGAAAGCTGTGTCATAGCGGATTTACCCTTACCAAGAGCAGGTGGGAGTTCCCCTAATACTCTCACTATTGTCATCTTATAGGAAGTTAGAACAGATGCATTTAGTCACCCCTGCGGCTAGGGGTGGAGGGAAGGAAGGAATTGTGTCCCTCTAATGTACGGCACTGCGTCTGTGCACACAGGACCGTAGTGCATGTACGAAGGGCATGTCTGTACAGGCTAGATCATGAATTCCCAGACTTTTGGGGGCCTGTGGTATTTGCTGAAACCCAACCTTCATCCACCTACAGCTGAGTCCTCCCTTTCTGTCGTTCCGGCTCAGCTGAGCACGGCGCTCCTGGCAGCCAGCCCAGCTTGCGTGACTGAGCTAGCAGCTGGTCTTCAGCTCCTTTTAGATGAGATTCTCTCCTCCTAACTCAATCCAGATCATCCCCCACTCCCTTTTGTTGACCTATTTCCCTTCCCGCCGTGTATGTTTTGCAATGGTAAGCTTCACCATTTGTGCAGCTCCCTTTCCAGAGCAGCTGCAGTGAGCTGTGGGAATATGGTGGAAATGCCATGAAAGGCAGTGCGTGTTTCAGAGAACCAGTGCCTAATTTAGGTTGGGAGGGACCTTCGCAGGTTGTCTGGCTCAGCCACTGTGCAAGGCAGGGAAGATTGAGGCTGCTCAGGGCCTTGTTTAGTTGAGTGCCGAATGTCTCCAAGAATGTCTCCCTCTGCCTCTGGTCCTGTCCTAGGACTTCAGCACTCTCAAGGAAGAATCCTTGCATATTAAACTCATTGTGCATTTAAAATAAATTGACTGTGTTAACATTGTAAGAGCACTGAGTTTTAATCCAAATAGAGTGCTTTTCTCCTACTCCCTTTCAGATCATGTGTGCCTGCTAACTGGATGCTTATTCCATCTGTCCACCATGATGGGTGAAGAGGCTGGGACTCTTGATTTTTTTTGTCCCCTATGGGATCTGTAGCCTAGGACAACGCAAAGAGGGAGCTGGGAGGGAATTGGATCTGTTGTCCCATTCAGCACACATTCTAGCTTGCAGTTGCGTGTTTGCTAGAGAGGAAGAAATATGGGCTTGTAGAATAACTTAGGTTGGAAGGTACCTGTGGAGGCATCTGAGCTGATCTCCCTCCAATGAAATCTGTTTTCTTAATTGTTTCTCTGAGTGTGCACAATAAAGCAGGTGCTCTGCCAGCCTGAAAGAGTCGCGTGGTCCCTGTCCCACTGCATGCAACCTAAACAGGAGGAGAAAGTTGCAGTATAGTGGAGTGGGCAGGATGACAGCGAGTCACTCTGGTTACTTTGGCGTTTTGGTAACACAGCGATTTTTATTTAAATACCATATCGTTAT
>NW_009217002.1:9449-26378 GCF_000690835.1 Fulmarus glacialis | reverse complement strand
ACCGCTCTTAGTTCAGGATTAGTGCCAGTTCTCTAACGTTCATGCTATACTTATATTACTCTGTGCACTATGTCGTGTTTCTAGAAAATGACTACATTTAAAAGAGATTAGAACCAGCAATGAGAAATGACCACTTGCTAATTGCTAAGTAGTAGTTAGGTAGGAAAGTGTGGCGCTTGGCTTTGGGTGGGCAAGGGTGCCTGTGTGAGTCATAAGCTGTTTTTAGAGGGAGGTCAGTGGCTTTTGGTACTGCAGTTACTTAGCTGGTTGGACTGGATCCAGATCTCATTAAGATTTAATTCATGACTGGTTCTTAAGGAATCTGGACCTCACAGTAGTCTCAGCAAAAATCTTAATGGGAGGTGACTCTCAAACTTGTGACTGTGGTCTCTGGCACCTGGCTGGAGGTCCTACGTGCCTTAGAAACACGCCGTCTCCTCGAGTGTCTGGTCCTGGCTGACCAGGGCGGACACAAGCTGTGACACCTGAACCCTCAGGAGAACCTTGGGAAGTCATCCAATGTGGAGCTTGGGTCCCATCAGTCACAGCCTGGAGAAGGGCCCTCTGCTTGGCCCTGCGGGCATGTACCATGTCAGGGATGAGCCTGGCTCCCTTCTGACTGTGATTTCTCCCCTCTCCTAGGCCTAAGGACAAACGTGGGACGATGTCGGAGGCACGACACGACAGCACGAGCAGTTTACAGCGGAAGAAGCCACCATGGTTAAAACTGGACATCCCGGTGCCGGTGCCCGTGTCGGTGCCAGAAGAGCCCCAGCCTGTGCAGGTACAGAGGCTGGGGGTAGGAGGGAGGGTCTGCGGAGCCATGGAGGGGGTGTGCAGAGCCCCACTGCGCTGAGAGCATGCCTGTGCCTGTGGTCTCCGGCAGTCCTGGCTGAGAGAAAGGCAGCGTGTGATGGCAGGTCACGAGGCCGCGTGAGAAGGGACAGAGCCATTGGGTAAATTTATGATCAGTAATTAACTCCCCCTTGAAGGGGATGTGGGAGGGATGAGGGTGGGTTGCTGATGTGCTCAGATCAGTGGATGTGATGTTTGGATGTGGGGATTGTGAAAAGTGTCCTGGCTGGGGGATGTGGGAGTGAGGTATTCAAACAAGCATTTCTTAAGGGGACTGGAGGAGTGAAGGGTTCCTAGACAAACATGCGGGCCTGGAAGTGCTGGAGCTCACACTGAAATGAGCGGGGAATGGATCTGACTTGTGAATAGCCAAGGTAATGACAGGCTTTCATCAGTAACAGCAGAGAAAGAACAGTTACTGGCAACACAAAGCTGTTACCAGCATGAGGAACATAAGAAAATCATGTGGGATGAGAAATAAGTAACATTGAAGAGTGGTGAAGTAGAGATGGGGTGATAGGTTAATAGGAACTGTGCAAAGTATGAGAGTAAAACATCTGTATTTGTGCTGGGAATAGGAAGAATAACAGGAATTTCTGCTACAAGATGGCAAAAACTCTTGTGTACGGGTGAGACCCGGGTAGGATGATTGCTGGCTGCTTGTGTGACCTTACTGCAGGAACAGAGACTGCCTGCAGCAAAGGCAGAGCCGGAGGGTTCTTACTGCCCAGCTCCATGGGTGGGGTGCAGTGCCTGGGTTCAGTTGCTTATGTGAAAGAATGGTTTAGCCATCAGAGAAATGGCGGGTTATATAGCTTCCCTGGAGGGGAGCTGAGGACAGTTTGTCTTAAGAGGGAACTTATGTTGAGCTTGGAATAGCAAAGACTGGCCTCTTTGCCATTCTTTGATCCAGGGACTAAAATGCACTTCAGTTATGTGACAACTTCTGGCAGATAAATCTTGGTCCTGGTCTTCCCTTGGAAGGAAAGTGATCAGGGTTCAGTCTGCGGGGATTAGAAGTGGAATGCAGGGTTTTAACAGTGCAGGTTGAAACCTTCCAAATCATTTATTTAAGGCTTTGATGGATGTTCTCTTACCTGAAATCTCTAAATCCAGCTGGGCACCTTCTGGAGAGACACTCTGTGCTGACGATGGAAGCTTGTGGAGGTGATGTTCTCTGGAGGTCCAGTGTGCGCAGCGCAGGCTGTCAGGATAAGAGTGCATAATGGGTTCCTTTGGCTTATAACCTGAGTATCTATGCATTGTTTTCACTTAAAACATAACAAAAATGTTAAGATTAGTGGAAATTATTAGCTTTCTGGGCTAGAGGGGCTGGAGTAACAAGTAGTCTTGAAGCAGAGGCAGGGTCTGACCAGAGAAACAGTTGATCAGAGCTCCACTTGCCAGAGGGACAGTCTGCTTAGCATTTTACAAATGGGAGATGGTGTCTCTGCCAAGCTGATGAAAAATTAATCCAGAGCAGCCCTGGGGAGGCAGTTGTATGAGCTGAGAACAGTCTGGTGAGTTGTGTCATATTTGGTAGGTGACATTCAGCCAAGACATGCCAGGAGCTTTCAGACCTGAGTGTCCAGACAATTAGGTTATGAACAAAGCTGATGTGGCTTTCCCAGCTTGCTTAGCCTGCACCAGGCAGCAGCTACAGCATAGACCCACCCACAGCTCTTGCAGGCTTTTAATGCAGATCCAGAGTCACTTATGAAGCAAATCTCGCTTACTGTGCTTCTGTTCACCTTGTGGAGTGGTCTAGGAGTGTGTGATCTGGGTTCCTTCTGGCTAGAAAAAAGCCAGGAGGATATGTTGCAGGAGCTCAGGTAATACACCCCATCTACAAATGGACATTGGTCCATGGGCCAGGCTAGAGCCAGTCTGAACTGAGACCCACCGCAACACGCAGATGCTGTGTCCTTGATGCTAACTGTTCTGTTCTGCAGAGCCTTTCCTGGCTAACATAAACACAGTCCTTGTTAGCCTGATTTTTGCTGCCCAACCACATGCATCCAGCTTGTGGTTGGGGTGTTGGGCGGCTGTTGAATTGCTAACTAAATGTTTCACAACCTGACTGGCTGGCTTTATAGAGCATCACTATGAGAACACTGACTCCCCTCCTGCTTTTTCTTTGCAGCCAACAAGACGTCAGGCCTTTCTGCGAAGTGTGAGCATGCCTGCCGACAACACCCGTGTGCCCTCCTTGCCTAATGAAGTGAGGAGACCGGTGCTACAACGACAGACCTCAATCACCCAGACCATCAAGAGGTGAGACACTGAGTTCATGGAGCCTGCTTTAGTGGATTCTGCCATCCATTGCCATCCTTTATTTGTGGATTTATGGTCCTCTGCTTGTCCCATTGCTTGGCACTTAAGTGACATGCTGTCAAGGCAGGATTAGGTTGTCTCCCTTGTTATCTATCATGAGGTTGCAGAAGAGGGTGGGTGCAGATAGGTCCCCAATATATAAGCCCAGTGGTGCTATATAGCCTGTCTTTAGTAAGTGAGGAGACAAGTGCTGGGAGGAAGATTGTGGTGATCAGGACAATGAACGGTTCTTGCCACTTGGAGACAAATTTTCACTGCCCCCATGCCCTGGGGAGCTGGCTGTTTTTGAGTAACAGGATACCTCAGGCCCTGATGTTTAGCTGAGACGGTACGATGTGGTCTGCTGGGCTTGCTTTGGTGCGGTATCTGAGAGCATATGATTGCTGGGGCAGGCAGAAGCCCATCCTGAGCAGTCCAAGGCTCTCAGCAGCTTGGCTCCTAGCACTAGCTCATTGGCAGGTCCTTGAGATGGTTGTGGGGGGTGATGGAGAGTAGGGAGAGGCTGCTACGGTCCTGTCCCCCATGCCTGCACAGAGGGTTATCACTTGTCCCCATGACCCAAGGGTCTCTGAGACACGGCCACACAGCTGGATGCTCCTTCCCTCCCCATGGCAAAGGCCTATCCCAGTTTGTCCAAAGGGAGTGGCTCTCCCAGCTGCTCTCCTGAGATGCCTGGCTTGTATCCCTGGCAGTGTTTCAGGCCTGCCTGGATCCCAGGAGCATCCCTGGAGCTCCACAGGTCAGGGGCACTTTCAGCCAGCCAGGCTTCGCCCACTCACAAAGAAGCAACTTTCCAGCCATGGGAGAGACTGACCTCCCACGCACTGTTTTCCTTTGCCTCAGATGTTCCCCAGCTGCCTTGGTGGTGAAGCTCTCCCACAGCAGCTCTCTGTGATCCTGTTTCTTGCGAGGTTAGGAGAGCTGAGCCATGAAGCAGTGTCTGCTCTCTTCAGGGCTGTGGGCAGCTTCTGGGCCTGCCTGAGGCTGTCCTTGCACACCTAGACTGCTTCTTCCCTCACCTCCCTGCCCTTGTCGCGCTCCTTGCCAGGACAATTAGGCAAGGATAAGGGGATATCCTGGGAGAATGCTGCAGAGGCCCTGACAAGCAGCACTGTGTGGGAGGGTCAGGGTAACCTTCTCTCCCGGAGGTCCTCACAACATGCAGCTTGTGTGGGGGGTGGAGAGGTTGGGGAACTGCAAACCACATTGGTGCTGTGGGAACAAATTTGCCCCCAGTGCTACTACCCTATAAGACAGACAAGACATATGAAGCTACAGTGAGCAAAGAAGGAGTGCTGGACAGTGGTGGTGAAGCTCCCACACAGGGAGGAAGATGCTAATGTCCTGCCTAGCATCGGGGCAATAGGCAGACACGTGTGGCCATTACACCAACAGGCCCTGTGACATGTCTTCCTTTTGCCTGCCCAGGCTGTAATGGAAGTGCCAAGGCTCAGGTTGGTGGCTGCGTCCCTGCCTGTGCTTAATGGTCTGTGTAGGCATTTTGTACCTTGGGAGTACATGCGGTCCCACAGGGAGTGGCCCAGAGGTGCACAAATGGTTTTGGAAGTCCTGGGAGTCTCCTGCTCGGAGTATGTATGTGGGGGGGTTCAATGCTATTTTGCAGTGCTGAGTTGTCTCATGCAGGCGGTGGTGCAGCACGGGGGTGGTCAAGTCTCTTCCTCCTGGAGGACTCGCAGCTTGTGGGCGACTTCTACAGAGCGCTGTGAGGTGTGGGTAGGAGAGCAGGTGTAGCAGTGGGAAGGACTTTCCAAGGGGCAGAACTGCAGGAGATGCACACGTGACATGACGTGACACTAGCAATGGAAGTATGAAATAAGTGGATCAGAAACAAGGACAGGGAACTGGAACGTACCAAGGAAAGGCCTAAAAACCTGCACTCCGTTTAGCAGAGCTAGGGATGCAATGGAGAATTGAAGACCATGCATCCATAAAGGTGTCTTGGGGACTTGTTTTGTGAGTCCAGGGAGGCTGACTGCCAGGTTTTCTGCTTAACACAAGCCCCCAGGATGCACAGAATGTGAAACTGTTCTGGCAGCAGGACTCCACACCATCTTATTTCCTGGGGCTTGGAGGATACAGATCAAGTGTGAGCCTAAGGTCAAGCCTGTGTGGTCCAGAACATGGCATCGGAGTGATTCATGTGCCTGGGTATAGGCATCTAACACCACTTCCAGTCTCCCAGGGTGTCTGAGATGTCCATGCAAGGCAGCAGATGTGGCACAGATAGACTTGTGCACCAGGCAAGATCCTGCCAGGGTCAACCAGAATGGGCCCAGGGCACTTCCAGTGGCATCAGACACTTTTATCTAAGCAGATCATATCTTGGCCTGCTGACACCTCCATGGTTTCACACACCGGTGTCCAAAGCTAGCCAGTGGGATCTGTAGCTGGGCAACTGGGCAGAATAAGGCAGATCACAGAGGTCTGGGGCTTGAGGGGGATTGCAATATCCCTGGTATCTTCAAGAGCAACAGGAGACGGACATCAGAGGTTCAGATACGATCATAGAGTAGTTTGGATTGGAAGGGACCTTTAAAGGTCATCTAGTCCAACCCCCCTGCCACGGGGTTGGACTAGATCTTCAACGAGATCAGGTTGCTCAGAGCCCCGTCCAACCTGACCTTGAATGTTTCCAGGGATGGGGCATCTACCACCTCTCTGGGCAACCTGTTCTGGTGTTTCACCACCCTCGTTGTAAAAAATGTCCTCCTTAAAACTAGTCTAAATCTCCCCTCTTTTAGATTAAAACCATCACCCCTTGTCCTGTCACAATAGGCCCTGCTAAAAAGTCTGTCCCCATCTTTCTTATAAGTCCCCTTTAAGTACTAAAAGTCCACAGTAAGGTCTCCCCGAAGCCTTCTCTTCTCCAGGCTGAACAACCCCAACTCTCTCAGCCTTTCTTCACAGGAGAGGCGTTCCATCCCCCTGGTCATTTTTGTGGCCCTCCTCTGGACCCGCTCCAACAGGTCTATGTCTGCACCAAAAGGATGCACCAAAAGGATTCAGCAGCCTCCTGCGTTCAAAGATGATGGTGTGTGGCTTGAGTTTGGTTGTTTCTCTTAGGTCACACTCTCAGCTGGAGGCCGCTGTCATGTGCCGGTGTGGCACAACTGCTGCCGATGGGGCTACAGAAGGAGTCGGGGAGGTGTTGGATGCAGGTTGCTGCTCCCTTCCACAGCCCTGCAGCCTCCTTCCCTTCAGCTCTCTTTTCTTTGCAGCAGACAGGTACGGTTTCAAAGGAGTCAGACCCTGCCCGTTCATGGGCACCGGGTGGGCAGGAGTTCCCTGAGAAAGCGGCAGTCCCTGCCCCGATCGTTTTTCAGGTACTGGTAGCACTGAGTGTGAAACCCACCCCTGCATGTGTGTGCAAGGGCTGTTGTGAACTGCACAGATTCTGGCTGTTGCTGGGACCACGTTGCCTTCCCAGGGCTGGCCAGGAGGCCTACAAACAGGCGGGAGTGAGAAAGTTAATGTGTGCTTCTAACAAAAAACAATTGTCACTCCTACTAAACATGTAGGCAGCTGTCAATAAGTAGCATGGACTAACAAGCTGTCCACCCACCAGCCTCACTCCCTCCTGCCTTTCCTAACAAGCTGTCAACCTCCTGGTGTTCACCGTAGCTGGAATATCTCCCCAGGGCAGCTATAGCGCAGCCTGCCTTCACTAGCATCAATGCAACATGTGGCGTATGCATATGTTGGCCCTGAAGCCTCCTTGGGGCAGAAGGGGAAGGAGAGGAAGCAGCACCGAATAGATGCTAGTCATGTTGATCCAGACGGGGCTCAGAAGCCGGTGAATGGAATAGAGCATCTTTCCCTGTTGACATCATGGCTTTTTCTAATCGAAATGTGACTGTCTTCTTTTTGAGGTGGAGGTCTTCATTTACTTAGCACCAAGGAGATGAGCCACTCCGGGAGTCCAGGGCACAATGGCCCATCGACCACCACCCCGAGGCTGGAGCTCAGTAAACTTTTAAATCAAACAGACTATGTGACTTTGTGTGTGGCAGGGACTGGACCTAATGCCCAGGATTCCATTCCTGTCCTACCTCCTCACTGCTACCCTTGGCCAGATGTGACCCTGGCACTGTGTCCACCTGGCGACTGCTTGCGTTTGGTCTTGGGCTTTCAGGGCTGGTTAGCTCAAGGCGGCAGAAGAGCGAGAGCTGACCTCTGACGTTGGTTCGTTGCTGTTACAGTGCTCCAGGGAGTCTGTAGGGCGTTCAGCATCTTCCCAGGGCGCTCCAGATACTCTAAACTCTGTAGTCAGCTCTTCTGGACTATCTTGACTATGATCAGAGAGTAGCTCTTTACCCTGGCCCTGGACCAGTAGTGGTCTCTGGCAGTTCAGGAGTGGTCCTCGCAGTGCAAAACAGCTGTGGTGTTGCTTGTCCTTCCAGGCTAGCGAGAGCACAGTTTCAGAGGGCTCTGAGGCGCTGCTGTTGGCGCAATGGGCCATTCATCAGCAGGCTCGTATGGGCACAAAAGACTCTCAGTCCTCTCCATTTGAGGAGAGACCCCATGTACAGGCTTGTCACCCAAGGTCACCTTGGTGTTGAAATACTGGTTACGTCAGTCTGTAAGAAGCCCTCCGAGTTGTAAGACTGTTTTGTGGCGTGTGTTGTGCCTGTGCATCTGCATGGCCAGAGCATTACCTCTGCGCTATAGGCTTGGTTTGTCTGTCAGGCCAGGTGCTGACCCTAGGCCCTTCCGCTCTGAACGGAGACAAAGATTGCTCTGACGAGATGTGGGTCCATGGGAGCAGAGCAGTGCCCTGAGACATGCGCGTAGCCCCGTCTCTGGGGTCTGGCCCCTGTGGACTCGCTGGAGGCATTTGGAGATGTTTGGGTCAGTGAGGTCAGGTGAGATCTAGCAATGGCCCACGTGATCTCACGCCTGCTGAAGGGTCTGTTCTGGATCGTTGGGAGAACGGAAAAGGCTGAGGGCAACGCATGGTGGTTTGCATCTGGAGGTTTTAGCTGGAAAGGCTGTGGGTTTCAAATTCACATCTTTTTACGTGGTGGCAGGACACCTTCACCTGTTGGTTGATGGTATTTTTGCTTGGTAGGGTGCAAAACACAGGACTAGTTTCCTGTCTCCGGTGCACTGACTCAGTTCCCCTGTGTGACCTAATTCGAGATTTAACCCGGTGTATGTTTTAATACTCCCTTTGTGATCTGTGAGGTCTTGCTTCTCAGCAGCTGGGAGTCCTACCCCTGAGCAGGGGGTCTGAGGCCAGGGTTTCGGGTTTGGCTTTGAAGGACTTTCAGGTTTCGACACCTGGGCCAGACAACTGTAAACTGACACAGCTTGTCATCTTCTGAGGAAGGATTAACGGCAGTGGGAAAGGCTTGGCAGGGCTGCGATGATCTTTGTAGGTTTAGGGTACCAGCTGTCCTGCAGTATTTGAAGTAGGTTGTTAAGTCTGACTTATGCTGATCCCTCTCTGCCTTCCTTGGGATTTTGCTTCTGATCCATGCTCTTCTGTGACAGCAGCCACTTAGCAGCAAACCTACCTCATGGCTGCAACCTTGCGCTCCTACTTCTGCAACCAGCAGCTTACAACTGTGTGTGTCTGCCTTAGCAGAGATCAGGACCACAGCAAACATTTGCCATTAATGTTACCATTGAGGAGGATAGAAACCCTGCAGCATGAGATGGAGAAGTTAGGGATATCCTGAGAGTGTGGGGGGAGGCTAGGAGAGAACATTCTGGTGGCTCTCAGGAGAAGCTACAGAGCCATGAAACAGTACAATCCCACAATGGGGACCTAGAGCTGGCCTGAAGATGGTAAGTGTTTTCAATAGATGTTTTTTAAAGAAAAAAAAAAACCCCACACCTTTCACCAAGTTCTTTTCTGAATTTCTGTTCCATCTCTTTTTCTTTCTTTTTCGAAAAACTCAGAGCAAACCATCCTTTACACACAGTGAATCTCTCCTGTCATTTTTCCTCTGTCTTAAGAGACAGAATGCTGTTGATGGTTGAACATTTCTGGCCAGCATCTGTCAGGTTGCTAAAACAAGCTGAGGACAGGCTGCGAGGTGCTCGTGGGGAAGAGTTCTGCCTGTCTTTGAGTTGGGGTGGGCTGGAAGTGACCGTCAGGGTTTTTGTCTTCTCATTTGCGTAGTCCAAGCAAACATAATGCTTCTTTGCACTTGTATGCTGGCATCTTTCAGAGGCACAGCGGACTGGTTTGGGGTGAGCAAAGACAGCGACGCTACTCAGAAATGGCAGAGAAAGAGCCTCCGCCACTGCAGCCTGCGGTATGGGAAGCTGAAACCTCAGGTCATCCGGGAAATGGACTTGCCCAGTCAGGACAATATTTCTCTAACAAGCACAGAGACTCCTCCTCCGCTCTATGTCGGACCCTGCCAGCTGGGCATGCAAAAGGTGAGTAACCTGGGACAGAGTCAAGGCCATCGTGAGTTTCCTGCACGGTGTCTTTACCACTTTGGCAGCTGTGACCTATCTGCGGGCTTAGTTTTGCCTGAACATGTCTGGGCTCCACGCTTAGACACTTCTCAAGTCTCAGATACAGTTTGGCAGACTCCCTCCTTCAACAGCCTTTCTTGTTGGCTGAGATCTCTCAGATGTTTTGGTGATAGGCTCAGAGACGTGTTTGTCGTGTTGTGACTATGGTGGTGATTAGATGGGTGCAGCATGTCCAAAAGCTCTCAGCTTGGGCTTTTTGCTGCCATTTTCAAGGACAAAATTCTGTTGTGCACAGAGTGGCCAGTATCCTGGATCCAAATATACAGTAACAGGCCTGGTATCACTCAGGACACTTGCCTAGTGGATCTTTGTCCCAAGCAGAATGCAGGCAGTAGCACAGCTACTGTCCTCATAGAAGCCTGGTTATGTTTTAGGACTTTGAAAAGTGTCTCTTGCATCGGCGGCACTAAAGCTCTGCTCATGGGTCCTCAGAAAGAAACGGTTTTGAGTGCCTGCAAAGGGCATCTGGTAGCCCCCTACTCACTACCTTCAAGTGTGACCCCAGGGGAGTCAAGAACATCCAGTTACCAGCACTTCAGAACTAACCCACAACATCCCACCTCTTCCCTTTGCTCCATTCAGCGATAGTAATCGATGTGGTTGATTACTGTGCATTAGTGAGCACCACTGCAACCTGGGCAAGTGGGGGAACAAATTCCTTCCAAAGCAGGTTAGTCTGTGACCTGAAGCCTGGCTGCATCACTGAAGCAGAGGAGAATATTGTGCATCTTTCAATCAAGTTTCACCTTGTTGTGCTCTTTCCTGTTCTCTTACTAGCTGAAGTGTCTTGCAGTTAGTCTTTGGTCACAGGAGACTTAGAAGTATTGTTGGGCTCTATGTGGGCTACATTAAATCAGAACATGATATCAGTAGGTGTAAGCCTATAAAGCTTCCTGTTGAGTGTGCAACCGTGGATTAAAAAAAGCTCGTAAAACATTAGGATAAAGCATAGAAGTCTTATGGAAACCACAGCTGTGATGATGTAAGGACAGAGGCAAGTTTGTAGCTGAAGGCAATATTTTCATTAGGTTGATTCGTATGTTTGGAAGAAGTGAGAGCTTTGGCCTGAAGAGTCCCAAAGAAGGACTTGCAGCTCCCGGAAGCTTGTCTGCTTTTTCCAGCTGTTATAACTTAATTAATGGAAGCAGATGTAAATATACAGTTAAGCTTCAACAGAATACTGTTTAAGTCCTGGGCTGTCCAGTATCAGAAAGGAAACTAGCTGGAGGAAGAGCATGGCTGTTTTCAGGGATTTCTCAAACTCCTGTTCAGACAGCACATTCTCTGACTGTAGAGCTCAATGGCACAGGAGATGAATGAAACCAAGAGCTTAGGAAGGGCTGAAGGAGGTTTGGAGTCTCCTGTGAACGTCAGGAACATTCTGGGTGAAAATAGTCAATACCAACAAAAGAAAAAGGAAAAAAAAAAAAGAAGAAAAAAAAAAAAAGGGCAGGGGGAGAGGCTTGAGGACTTAGGTTTGAGGCTTACAACTAGGGCTTAGCTTGCAACAGGTTATTCTGTATCTCCCTATTGTAGAATTGCTTGTTGGTCTGTCCAGCCTGGTTCTTGGTCAATCCCAGGAGCCAGGCCACCGTCATGGTCTCAAGATGCTTGCTTGGAGGGAGGAGGACGTGGTAGGGAAGGGTTTGGGGGTGAATGGACTGAATGGCTTCTTCTCTCGGCAGATCATAGACCCCTTGGCCCGCGGCCGAGCTTTCCGTATGGCTGATGATAATGATGGCTGCAGCATCCCCCACACACCGATCACGCCAGGCGCCACGTCGCTCTGCTCCTTCACCAGCTCACGCTCAGGGTTCAATCGCCTCCCACGACGGCGGAAACGGGAGTCTGTTGCCAAAATGAGTTTCCGAGCAGCTGCAGCTTTGGTGAAGGTACTGTCTGTGGGAGGGCAGGGACCAGTCTGGCGGCAGGATGGGGCTCTGCCCTGAGAGAAGGGTGAGAGGGAAGGAGCTGCTGAGCAGAGAGGATGGGGGAGAGCAGTGGTGTAGGGGAAGAAACCAAGCCATCTTCTGTTCTGTTTCAGCCATGTGTCTAGGAGGCAGGATTTGAAAGAAGCAGGGATGATGGCTAGGTTTTGGTACAGGTCTTGCTTTCCCTTTATTGGCCTGGGGGCTTTGATTCCCACAGCCAGCAGCCTCAGAGTGTTCCAGCAGGACCAGTTCAGCCTGCCTGGACCTCTGGGCGGTCCATCTACACGTGGTCAGCAGTCATGGAAGAAGTACGAGAGGCTCTTACTATTGCAAGTCTCTTCATCCTGCCACGTGTCTGCTCTCCTGGGTCCAGTGACCTTTTTGCTGTGTCCAGTACCACCACTGCGGTTTGGTCAGAGACATTGTACAATACGTGGTAGAGAAGCACATTGCAAGCCTCACCCACACGGGAAGTGGGCACTGTGGATTGAGAAGTGGGGTAACACCTGTGAGTCTCACCAGGAGGTTGTCGCACATCAGCAGGTCCGCTGTGCTCCACACATGAGCGTGAACCAGCTCAGCACTTGGTCTCTGTGTGTGCTGGCTGGGGTGGCTCTGCATGTGCCTGGGGTTCAGGTTTCTGGCAGTGACTTGATGCCACTTTCTCTGGCTACAGGGGCGCTCTGTGAGGGACAGCACCCTGAGGAGAGCTCAGCGGCGCAGCTTCACCCCAGCAAGTTTCCTTGAGGAGGACACGGTGGATTTTCCAGATGAGCTCGATACTTCTTTCTTCGCTCGGGTGAGGGGCAGGGCTGTGGTGTGGTACTGGCCCCAGAGGCAGTGTGAGACTCTAGGTCTGGCAGGACTGTGCGTTGCAGAAAGCAGCACTGCTTTCTGCCCGGCTGGTGTCTCAAATGTGATGCTGGCTTCTTCTGAGGGGAATTCTGTTTCTCTGCCCAGGAAGGAGTCCTTCATGAGGAGCTCTCTACTTATCCGGATGAAGTGTTCGAGTCGCCATCGGAAGCTGCAATCAAAGATGCTGAGGTGAAACCTCAGGATCAGACAGATCTCACAGGAGGTGCCTTGGACAAAAATGAGCTTGAAAGAAGCCACTTGCTACTGTGAGTATCTTCCTGGAAGCTGCCAAAGCCTAACATGGGGTGGCGAACCCATTCAGAGTGGGACCTCCTGCATGGGGGAAGCCAAGATCTGAGTGCTGTGGGTGCAGAGCTCAAAGAGCAGTGCAGTGATGGGTTTTCTTTAAACCCAGCTTAAGATCTCCTGCCCCAGCTACCCAGGCATGTGAAAGGTGACTCTGAGGCTACCTCTGCAGTCTCTCCAGCAACTTCCAGCCTCACGTGATGCATTTTGGAGACTGTATCATGCCTTGAGGAAACAAAAGACGCTTTAAATCAGCTGTGAGGATGCTGGGGGCCCAGCCTTCGGCTATAGAGAATGTAGCAAAGATGAGAAGACTGTTGCCATTGCCACAGTCACCAGGAGCTGTTGTCTTGCTCCAAGGAACGGTGTGAAGCATTGCTGAGTGTCGAGCTGGGCTACATTCCTCACTCGAAACGAGAGAAAGGCGTGGCACCGATGCAGAGAGCCCTACAAATATGTGGGTGGTACTGTATTGTATGCCTAGATTTTTTCCACCTGAGTAACTGGTACTGAGTAATTGCTCTGTGTCGTTTCCGAGTCAGCTCTAGCTTAGCTGGCAGCTCACCCCAGCAGAGAGCTCCGCTGGGTGTGAACATGGAGCAGACAGGGAGGTCCTTGTTGTGGTTCTGCTGCTCACGGCCCATCTTGCTGTGTTGGCGCTTTCCCTTCAAGTGTTTCCAAGAACTTGACTCAGTCTTAACATAAGTGGAAGCAGCAAATGGTGGGAGTTTGTTGTCACTCCTCTGAGACGGTCTCAGTTTTCTTGGCTCCATTTGGATCTCCTTAAATAGTTCTATTGATTGAGGAAAATACATTGCTTTCACACTTCAGAGAACTGTTATCAGAATCATAGTCGGGTGTCCTTTTAGGTGGCCAGGTGTTTATTTTGGCATAGGCTGATAGCCCAGCACCGGAAATATTGGGAAACAGCACGTCCGTAACACAGAAACCACTTGAACTCTTGGGGCAAGAGCAGGCTGCAGTGGAATCTGCTCTTTCTGTTGGAGAAGGACTTCCCAAGAGGAAGTTGGGACTTTCAGCTTTATAAAAATGCATCTTCTGCAAGGTGCAATATTGAAAATAGCTAAAGTTTGACAGCAGTGGTTTTTGCTAAAGAGGTTCAGATTCTCCCTCATCCTGTTCCTTGTCCATACTTCAGAGCTGTCATGATCTCTCCAAATGCTCTGGTGATCTTTCAGAAAAAAGTTTGCCAGCTGGTTTCTCTGACCACTTCTGATAACCATTGTCTTTGTGCAAAGGGGGTCGTTTAGGAAGCCAGAGGAGGTAAACTAGACAAGAGCGCATGGCAGGGACATGCCTAGTACAGTGCTAGGCAGTGAGTAAGGGTGAAATGGTAGGTAGGATTTTTTTTTTGGTCAGGGTCTGAATGCTGCAGACCTGACCTCCAGACTGCTATTTAAGAGCAAAGACATACAAAAAACATTTGAATACGATGGAGACTTACAAAGCAGGTACTATTCACCAGTAGCTTGTGCAACGTTCATCACATACTCCATTTTGGTAAAAAAGCCTTCCTTTAGACAGTAATGCTTGGGATTTTTATTGTGTTGTTGAAGCCTAGTTTTGTTGTTCTCTCTCATTCTCTGCATGCATCGGTGCAAATAAAGGGAGGAATGGAAGACAGATCGTGAGAGGTAACTGGCACAGCTTGCAGCATGTGACAGTGTCACTTTCTTGGTCTGGGAAGCTGCTTGGATTCCTGCTCTTCTCCTCTGTCCGATTTGGTGGGCATGGGGGTTTGACTTGCCAGTCCAATCACAGTAAAGTGCTTCAAGGGTGGGGATTTCCACTGCTGGGCTAAACTACACTTCAGTTTCATAGCAGAGTAAGAGGAATGAAGTAGAAGAGGAAATAGATGTGCATGAGGCTGCAGATGTGCCCAGCTGCAGCCTCCCCATTTTAGCCTGTTGCTGAAACACTTCTTTAAAGCCTTGGGAGCTCCTCGTCAATGGGGCTTAGTTTGGCACAGCTGCCTTGTGCCACCTTCTGCGTGTAGTCCTGTGCTTTCATCAACTGGCGCTGTGTAACTCTTTGAAATACAGCTTCCACTTCAGGGCACCTTGTCTGCCATGAGCTGCTGCTCAGCCCAGCTGTGGTGGGACAGACAGAGGGTCTGCTGACACCAAAGACCAGGGAAGGGCTGGTCCCCATTGCTGTGCCATGGAGAAGGAAACCATTGCTGTCCTGCTTTTTATTGCAGTCCACTAGAGCGAGGCTGGAGGAAGCAAAAGGATGGGGCCCTGGCACAGCCCAAGGTCCGCTTGCGGCAGGAGGTGGTGAGTGTCAGCCCACAGAAGCGTGGCCAGCGCATCGCCGTCCCTGTCAGGAAGCTCTTCGCCAAGGAGAAGAGGCCGTATGGCCTGGGTATGGTGGGGAAGCTGACAAACCGTACATACCGCAAGCGCATCGACAGCTATGTTAAGCGGCAGATTGAGGACATGGACGATCACAGGTGAGAGCTGCAGTCATAGAAGGGGTCCCAACAAAACTAGGGAGTGAGTGATTGCTGTTGCCCCTTGGTGACTCAGGTTGCTGCCTCGGGGTGGTTGGGTGAAACCTGCTGCTAAGACCCCCCAGTCTGTATCCCTGAAGTACAGTGCAAACTGCAGCAGAGAGCAGCATGTTAGCATCACCGTGCGCTGGGAGCACACCCTGCTCCTCAAGTTGCTTTGGGTGTCTGTATCTCTGCTACCTGGAGGCACTGCAGATCTCTGCCCCACCACCACTGTCCTATGATGAACAGGAAGGCTCAGGTATCCCTGCCTCTGATCATTCCCCTAAAGTTATTATTCCAGACACACAGCACGCTTTGGCATCAGGCTTATGTGTTGTCATGGATGTTTTCTTGGGAAAGGGTGGCTTGCCCAGTGTAATGGGGGAGTCAGAGTAAACAGGGTCTGTCTGCCAGCAAGGCCTTAGGTCATTGCCTCCAGTCTTGTGCATCCCTAGGTGATCCTGGCCCTGTACCCCAGATTCTGCCAAGGTCCCTGGGGAAAAATAGCAGCTTTCCTCCTGTGTTCTGTGACTGGATGTAATGTGCCTGGGTTTCTGCCTCTGATCTTTTCCCTTTCCCTCCATCCAGGCCTTTCTTCACTTACTGGGTCACCTTTGTGCATTCGCTCATCACCATCCTTGCTGTGTGCATCTACGGCATTGCCCCTGTGGGGTTCTCACAACATGAAACTGTTGATTCAGTAAGTAAATCCCCCTGATTTGCGTGGAGTGTGATTGTGTCTCAGCCTTCAGCTGCTGGCTCTTGTGTTGTAGTCTTCAGCATATTGGCTACTTGCGTGAGGCCTTGATGGCCGGCTACTGGGCATCCAGCCTTGGGGGGCTGCCTGCAACATCTCTGTGAGCCCCCATGCCGCCTTTTCTCCCTCCTGCAGCCACTTTGCTCTTGACATCAAATTATATCCGGCACAAAGCATGGTGGGCTCTTTGTAGGCTCCTGTTGTGTCTGTGCTGGGAGCCCTTTCAAACAACTTGTTCCCCTCCTGGTGGAGACCAGAAGGATGTTCATGGCAGGGAAATATTTAAAACCTGAGTTAAGTTTTTGCAACAGTTGCAGAATTTTGCTTCTGCCAGGAGCAAAATTGACCTGTCTGACTTTGAGAGCTGATCTTGAAGCTGTTCGTAGCCTTCTCACGTGTTGTTAAAGGTCTCTGGGGTACATATCTCTATAGCCACATCCCTGTTCCATGTAGGGGATGCCCTGGGGAGCTTCTCGCCTACATGTCTGACAGCTTTCAAAGCACTGTCACCAGCCTACGCTGCCGGCAGGTGCTGCCTATGCTTCTGAGCTGTGTGAAGCTTTTTGCAGGCTCTCAAGCCACTCCCAGGTCTCCAGGCCCTGGGATTTCTTGAAAGTTGAAGTAGCCAGAGATAGACATTTTAAATGAAATCTTAAGATGAAGGTGCCTACGCCTTGATGGGGGTTTACCTGTGATCCTGGAAAAGACCAGTTTGAGAACTGTGTGCCCAGTCATTGGCTGTGGGGATTTCTGTTCGTTCTGGGTGCTGTTTTCACCAGCCCCTGCTGCTTGCCCTGCTGACCCTGTGGGCAGGAGCTCATGGGGCTCTCGCTTTCTCTCCTTGCAGGTCTTGCGAAACAGAG
>NW_009217002.1:9182-9411 GCF_000690835.1 Fulmarus glacialis | reverse complement strand
CTTCTGGATCGGCCCCAGCTCAGTGAGTGCCATTGGCTGGGACAGTTGGGCTGAGGGGGGACTGCGTGCTGCAGCCATGCCACCCCAGGGACCGGGGCCCTCCGCTGCTTGGAGCTTGATGCTGGCAGCTGCCATTGGTTTGACTTCCCATGGGGGCCCTGCCGTCACTGACAGGGTGCAGCAGTGCTCCCTGCCCCAACTACCCTGCAGAATGGGCTTCTTGGAGGCC
>NW_009217002.1:0-9146 GCF_000690835.1 Fulmarus glacialis | reverse complement strand
CTGCTTTGCACTCTGTTCCTACAAAGCCAAGCATAGGGCTACAGAAAATGCAGGAGTTGTATGGTGTGCGACAGCTTTCCTGATGCCATTCCCCCTGGGAAAGGCTATCGTGTCCCAAAGTTTCCTTTCCCGGGCTCAGCACTGGGCTTTCTGGGGCCATGGGCAAGGAAATCCCTGAACTTTTGTTCTGGGCTTGCCTTCTTCAAAGCAAATACTGAGAGTATGTCTGATGTGTGTTGGACTTCGTCATGCAGGACTTGTTCCTGGTCCCTTGAATCCTGATGGGGGTACCCCTCGCAGTTCCCCCAGCCTGCTCTGCCCTGGGCAATCATTGCCTGCCCCTTGGCCGAGCTGAGTGTTTCCATCTCTGCCAGGAGGCCCTGATCCACCTAGGGGCCAAGTTCTCACCATGCATGAGGCAGGACCAGCAAGTGCACAGCTTCATCAGTGCCAAGCGGGAGAAGGAGAAGCACTCGGCTTGCTGCGTACGGAACGACAAGTCGGGCTGTGTGCAGACCTCAGAGGAGGAGTGCTCGGTGAGTGCGGTGGCCCCTTTCGTGATGTCCCTGCAGGCTCAAGGCCACTTCTGTTCATGCTTCTCCCACCCTGGGCTTCATGGTGACACCTCTCCTCTCTCCTGCAGTCCACACTGGCCGTGTGGGTGAAGTGGCCCCATCACCCCAGCACACCAATGCTGGCAGGAAGCAAGAGGCAATTTGGGTCTGTTTGTCATCAGGACCCCAGGTAGGTCCTACCTAGTCCAGCTGCTATTCTGGAGACACTGTAGAGTCAGAGAGGCATGCGGTCCCAGGCCAGTTGATTGCTGGATGGGACAGCAGCTGCTCTGGCGACCAAGGGACATGGGGGCAGTAATGTCCCAACCTGCCCCAACGGGAGGCAGAGGCAGTGTGGTGATATTTCTGCTCCCCCTAGATTCCATTGTTGCTGGCAGCCCACCTGCACAGTGGCTTGTTAGCTGTCGGTGCCTTCCTCATGCCTCTGCCCCTCCTCACCTGCTCCCCGCACAGGCTCCCTTCTTGGGGTACAGCAGTCACATTCCCAGAACACCTCTGCCCCAGAGCCCGGCCAGCTGCTGGGTGCCATGGCACACCTTTGCCCTCGGTCACCATGGGCTGATGTAGAGCTGAGACCAGCTGAAGGGCCACCTTTGGGGTTGTGTCCGCCTGGAAAGGAGCCAGCGAGTTGCTGGGCAGCTGCGTGCTTTCGCACGGCTGCCTTTGTGCTGAAGCCGTGATCTCTGCTCACTGGAAGGAGGCTGCGGCTTTGATCGGCACAGCCTTGGCTGATCTGATGTAGCGCGTCACCAGCCCCTTGCCAGGGACCGAGGGGAGCTGTGGGACCCTTGGGACAGGGACAGTGTGGTGGCTCTCTGGGAGATCCTGCGTGCTGCTGGTGCTGGGGAAGGTAATTTCTCTGGCTGATCTCTGCTTTCTGTTGCTGTAGGGTGTGTGAGCAGCCAGCCTCAATGGAGCCACATGAGTGGCCGGATGACATCACCAAATGGCCGGTGAGCATTGCCGGTGGCACAGGGCCTCTATGGGCAGCTGGAATATGGTGTTTGCATCCCGTTGTGCAGCGCCACAGCTGTGTTGGTGGAAGGGGTCTCTGGTGCAGTCTCCTGCTCATTGTCACAAACATCAGATCAGGCAACCATGGCTTTGTCTAGCCCTAGGCTTGAAGCTCTCCAACAATAAAAGTTCCCCTGCACCACCTAAAGCCCTGCTAAAGCCCTGGGCCCTGCCAGAGTAACAGGGTGATGGAGACTGACTCAGCCTAGGCACTGTTTTCATCCCTCGGTGGGGAGGAGGTGTTGATAGAGGCTCCAATGGCTCAGGCAGATGGGGTGTCAGTCACCATCTTGCTGTTAGAGGGAGGCTTTGGGAGGCCCATGTTTCTGGGACTGGCTTCTTCACAAGGGCCTGTTTTGACGTTACCCAGGCAGCAAGCAAAGCCCTGTCTGTCTGACTGCAGCCTGTTGTCATTTTCCAGATCTGCACAAAAAACAGTGCTGGGAATTACACCAACCACCTTCACATGGACTGCGTGATTACAGGCCGGCCCTGCTGCATTGGGACCAAAGGAAGGTAATGAGTTTTACCTGTATGGAGAGGGGCTGCGTGTTGGGATGAGACATAGGGGGCCCTTCTCAGGTTGTAGACACAGCCATTTGTCCTCCTTGTCCTTCCCACAGCCCAGAGCCCTGCTGGGAAGGGGAGTTGGACAGGGAGCCATGACGGGTCTCTCAGACGGAGCAGGACTCTGGGATGAGCAGGAAATAACAGCCAGCCTGAGTCTCCGGTGCAGCAGGGTATCTCGCTCAACTGGTCCTGCAGTTTGGAGGGACTCAGATCCCAAGGGCTTAAAGAGTTCTGCTGGGGAATTCTTCACTTTTCCTTGGGAATGGCCAGCTTGGTCCAGACAGGGCACATTGGCCCCAGCATGGCGTCCCTGAGCATTCAAGAAGATGTGAGGAAACAACCTGCTCTGAGTTTGCCAAGAAGGAAGATGCTGTTCTTCCTCATGTTGCTCCTCAGCTTGAGTAGTTACCCAGTGCTTGGGCCTGGCTTTCCCTGCTAGGGAGAAAAAACAGTGCTGCCTCAAGGAGTTTCTCTGTCCCTGAAAGTCATGACAGGATGCTCTTGGCCTAGCCCCCCTTTCCACTCTGTCAGCAACAGAGGCACAGGACTCCCCCAGCCCCAGAGACACAGCTTCCCCCAGCTCTGGTGGTTCTTTCTCAGCTGTAACTAGCTCAGCTTCAGCACTTGTTTTGGAGCCCCTGTATGCAGAGTGTTAGTCTGTGGAGGTGACTCAGGCTTGAGTATGGGAGAGAAGCAAGAGGGGTGTATGGAGAGTGGCACTGGGCTCAAATGGGAATGTGTTAGTGCATCTGTTGCAGAGACACTACAGCTTGTCAGGGGCAGCTGAAGGCATCAGTTCTCACAGGCAGACTTGGGATGAGGCAAGGGGGAGTGGGTGGCTTGGGAGGGCACAGGATGGTCCATTGTGCCTTCCACGTGTGACTTGTTTCTCGTTTTGATTACTTGTGCCTCCTCCAGGTGTGAAATAACCTCCCGGGAGTATTGTGAATTTATGCGGGGATATTTCCATGAGGAGGCAACGCTCTGCTCTCAGGTAAGTGCAGAGTTGAGGGTTTGTATGGCTGCCCTTCTCCTGTTCCCCTTAGCAGCTCGGCAAGATACGGGGACGACTGTGCTGCACTGTAGGTGGGAGTCCTGTGTCCTGTCCCACCCTGAGCCGGGGGGAAGTTGCTGATCCAGACAGTAGTGGCAGAGCTGGCTGCATCTGTCCCTCTTCGGAGAGCAGTTTAGGTCTTGGGCTGGCAGCTGCAAACACCCAACATAGAACCACTGTGGAAGCAGCAGGAGAATGCAACCTTCCTGCTCCATTGGCGAGCAAATGCAGATGTCTCAGTTGTGCGTGTGTTGGGGTGAAGAATGAGGGCATAAAGCTGCCATAGGGAATGGGTGGGGTCATGTGTAACTTGGTGTTGAAGACAAGGGACTTGAGACAGCGGAAAAGAGGGAAGAGGGCCCCTCTTTCAGAGCTAACTGCAGTCTCCCTGGCCTTCATAAAGGGCCATGCTGGCTGACGCACCTCACAACCCCACTTCTGCCCTAGGTGCACTGCATGGATGACGTCTGTGGACTCCTCCCTTTCCTAAATCCAGAAGTCCCTGACCAGTTCTACCGCCTCTGGCTCTCACTTTTCCTCCATGCTGGGTAAGCGTAGGAGTAAAACTTCCACTATCTGGGTGGGGGAACCCTGAACCCTGGGATTGCTATGAGGCTTGTTCTGGCAGTTTCTTCCTTGGGGGACACGGTGGGGGCTGAGCTGTTGTCCCTGCTGAGGTTTACCATGCTGCATTTGCTGGGAGGGCTATAGAGGCGTGGGCGAGGCCAGACCGGGAGCTCTCAGCAAGGCTCGTCAAAGAACACCAGCACAGGGGTGACATTCAGTGGCTACTGCTTCAGCTCCTGTACTCTGAACTTGGCAGGATCCTGCACTGTCTGGTTTCAGTCTGTTTCCAAATGACGATCCTGCGGGACCTAGAGAAGCTGGCAGGATGGCATCGCATCTCTATCATCTACCTGCTCAGTGGCATCACTGGGAACCTTGCCAGTGCAATATTTCTACCCTACAGAGCAGAGGTGGGTCTCCTGCAGACTAGGGTCCTGGTAACTTGCCCTGAACACAAGCCTCCTCTACATGCCTGTACATGCAGAGACACCAGAGCTGGGCTCATCTCTGCTTGTGCAGATTTGTAGCTAGAAGATGGCACCACACCATCACCTAGCTGCTGAGCAGTAACATCCTGCAGAGTACCCTGGGCTTTCCAAGTGACTGGCCTGGTCTGGCTGCAGAAAGAAGGCTGCCTCTCATAATGAATAGGGGGGTTTGTCCAACCACAGGATAAGAGAGGCCCCTGGCAAGCTGGAAATTGAGAGCTGTAGCTGGTGCCAGAGACCCTCCACATGAGTGGCAGGCAAGAGAGGGGCAAAGAGCAGAGCTTACCTTTCCCACAGACTGTCCGGGACTGTCCCTGTCCACATGCCACAGCTGGAGAAGTCTGATGTGACCATCCAGCTTCACTTTAGAAGACTGCGTGGCAGGACCTGGAGGACTATCTCCCAGGTCCTTCAATAAGGAAAAGTGCATGGTGGGTGGGGGGAGCCAGGAGATTGCCTTCAAGGGCTGCTCCACTCTGGTGACTTAAACCAGATCTGCCCTCCTTAAATATAGCATCTGTTCTGGTGATTGCTGGCCTCACACCTACCTTGATCCATAATCAAACCAGGCCCTTTTACTCCTTGAACCCCATTATAAGGATGAAGTTGCAAGCTGCGGCATCTCTTTCCCAAGAAACACTGAACAAGGAGTTGAATGATGAGTAACTGTAATGCCTGGAGCTGGCTGCAGAAGCCAGGCAGATGGGATGTGCCTGATGTTACCTGTAATGCTCTTCTTCTGCAGGTTGGCCCTGCAGGATCCCAGTTTGGGATTCTGGCCTGTCTCTTTGTGGAGCTCTTCCAGAGTTGGCAAATCCTGGCACGCCCATGGAGGGCTTTCTTCAAGCTGCTGGCTGTGGTGCTCTTTCTTTTTGCCTTTGGCCTCCTGCCTTGGATTGATAATTTTGCTCACATTTCAGGATTTATCAGTGGTTTCTTCCTCTCCTTTGCCTTCCTGCCCTACATTAGCTTTGGGAAGTTTGATTTATATAGGAAGCGATGCCAAATTATAGTTTTCCAGCTCATCTTCATTGCACTCTTCTCAGGACTTGTGATTCTGTTCTATTTCTACCCCATCAAGTGCGAGTGGTGCGAGTTCCTTACTTGTATACCATTCACAGACAAATTCTGCGAGAAATACGACCTGGATGCACAGCTCCACTGAAAGGCAAAGACTGGCTTCTCGAGCAGGCACTGGAGATGGACTGTCTTTGCGTTTGCTGTGCCAGTTCCATGTGGACAAAGTCTCTAATCCAATGACACTTCTAACCCTGCCCATGGTTAATTTAAACTGTCTCCTTAGCACTTGGCAGGCATGTTTTGCCTTATCTCAGAAGACTCTGAAAACAGAACGTTTGTGCCTTGTTCAATTGTATTGAACCTTTTCTGCTGCCATTATTTTTATTACACTAGTTTCAATACTACATTTTTAACCAGAGTTGTTTACTACTGCTAAGGTGGTGATTAAATGGTAAGGTAGCGTTTTAGCTACTGTTAATTGTTCTGCATAGTCTGTGGCTACGTTTGTTACTTTATCTCATCTATGCTGTTCATGTACCAGTAGACTCCATCGTTTTCTAGCACCCAAAACAGTCAGACGCAGATTTGCAGCTGGAAATAAGGGCCTTAAAAGCCTCAGAAAACTAGAACATCTCTTTAATCACTGAAAGCGCATTCCACATACAGCTCAGAAGCAGAGATTTCAAATATCAACTGCAAAAAACACATGGGAATGTCCATTCAACTTGAGTTTGTTTCTCTTTGAAATGTTACAACCTTTTCCTCCAGGAACGTGCTGAATCCACAGTCTCGTCGTGGTAGTGCTGGATTCTCTGCTCTCTGTTAAAGAAAGAAGATATTTGGCAGTGACAATAGTTATTGCATGCTGGGCTCTCTTATCACCACACCACCACGCCTAGACAGGCCAGGGGGGATCAGCCAGTGCTGCAGGTCACAGGCTGGTCACAGGCACCGTGGGGCAGAGGGCTTCTGTCATGGCACACATTTTATTACCCTGGATGTTGCAAATGCGGCAGCATTGAAAGAAGGAAAAAAGTTACCATGGTCACAAAGCAACAGCTTCTAACCCAGCTAGCTGGAGCCGCAAAACAGAAAACCAAGCGTTTGGAAAAGCTGCTGTTACCACTGCTCTTCAGACACTGTGATTGTGTTTTTAGATGTTGGGGGGGAGCAGTCATAATTTTAAACTTACTAAGCTTGAGAGTGTTGGCCACATCTTGTGTTTGTGTGCGCAACTTTCTAAAAATAGCAACATAATACCAGAATTATGTCTACATAGGTTACGAACAGGTAAATATACATTTATTAGTGCTTCCTGTGCTGGAAGTATTTTTAAATGCATCAGCTGCACCGAAATACCAAGACCAAGAGTTGCCCAGGGGTGTGTCCTGTCTTCTGAGAACAATGAATTGGTTGAAGTTGAGTTTCTATAAACCAGAAAATGGAGAAACTGAGAGACAAAAACTACAGGATATGTAAGCTGAGGCCCCTTTTCCTAACTCCTTATAGCTTGCAGTAATTGAGAGAGACGGCTCAAAATACACCCACTGTGGAACAGCAAAGAACGTGCTCTGTTTGCTTGTTGCATTTGCTTATGCGCACCCACGGGACATTTCTGTTAGCTGCAGGTGTTCTGAATGGTACGGGTGTGCCAGGAGCAGGCTGGGAGAACAGTCACTCGGGTCTGAGGCACAGAGAAGGACCCAAATGACCTGGGTGATGGCAATCGCCTGTAGCAGAGAGAGACCTCCGTCCTCCTGGGGGTTAGTTAGCACCCAGCCACATTCCTAGCAGCGATTTCCAGAGATTCAAGAAGCCTAAAAGCAAGCAAGGTCCTAGAAGCAATCACAAGGGCAAACAAAGGAACACTGCATTTAATGCATCTCAAGACATTGTGGGAGCGGATTCAGAGTCTAAAGATAAAGTAGGGTTAGCGATACACCATTGCCAGCACTAAGATATTGCTGCTGCTGCTCCTGAGGTATGTTAACTGAAGTAGCTGAATTATCATTCCCCGCCCTGAGAGAAGCACAGGTGACACAACCAGGATGTGGAAATAGACCCGAGCCAGGGCGCAAGCCTAATGCAGACACGAGCATTCAGAAATCCTCTGCTACACCGCGAGAGCAGCAACACCAGCTGCTGTGAGCCTGAACACTAAGGCCTGGGGAAGAGGAAGATGAAGAACTGGTAGCTCTTAATGGATATTTAGGACTTACCTGACAGGTTACTTTCGAAGTTTCTTTATGAAGCTGACCTCATCCCGGTTTCTGATGCCATACCTGAACAGAGAGTTATGCCATTACATGCCAGTTCCCCAGGAACCACAACCTTTGAAATCCTATAGCTGCCTCTTTCCCAGGGGGAGATGGACTCCTACAATCCCGTGCTGTGCTCCAATGCAGGACGAGTTAAAATTCTCACTCATCTATGTAGAACATGCTGCCAGCACTGAAGGATCCGATCATCTGCCTTTGTTAAATGCAACATCTATCACCCATGGCTCAGTCTTTCGAGGACAGCTTGGATAAGGGCTGTCTTGCTAAATTTTTAATACTTCAGACAAGCTTTTCTTGCTGGTCTGCACGCAGGCTGGCACACCCAGCAGCGCTGTATGCCACAGCTAGAGTGCTCAGAAACACCTCCTGCCTCCTTGCCCTGAGAATGGGCATGGAAAAGTGGGAGTGGTTTGTCAGTGGTGTTACTAGATGGTCTCCGATACGTGGCTGAGCAGATCCAGAGCCCAATACTTATCCTTGGTTTGCCCTTTGCTTGCTGTTCTTCCATCCTCCTTCCTACCCTTCTACCTCAGCAGCTCTGCCAAGCCCTCTGTGAGGGAGACTGAGCACTGGAATGGGTTGTCCAGAGAGGTTGTGGAGTCCACATTCTTGGAGATATTCAAAACCCAACTGGACGCAGCCCTGAGCAACCAGCTCTAGCTGACCCTGCTTGTGCAGAGGGTTGGACCAGATGACTCCCAGAGGTCCCTTCCACCCTGGATCCCCTCGACCACATAATGTGTCCTGACCACATCCTCTGCTGAGTAGCTCCCTGCACTCCCAGTTTCCCTGGAGATGAACTGATGTGCTTCATGTGCATGACACCATTCCTGGCCTTCTCTGTGTTCTGCTCCCCTCACACGTGCTTTTTCTCACTAATCTTGTCTCTGCAGGATACCTCAGGTGTAACCTTAGTAAGCATAGGCGGCCAAGGGGCAATGCATCCGAGTGCCTTGGTGTGGTCTGCATTGGATGAACACACTCAGCACAGGATGGTTGTGGCTGAGGAACTACTTGAGGCCTCCCTGTCCTGCAGACGGCCTCTCAGCCTGTCAGGGCAGCATCTGTCCTGCCTCTGTGTGCGGTGCTGGTCCCATCTTGCAGCCAATTACAAGTGGAATCATAGAATCATTTAGGTTGGAAAACACCTTTAAGATCATTGAGTCCAACCGTTAACGTAGCACTGCCAAGTCCACCACTAAACCATGTCCCTAAGCGCCACATCTACACGTCTTTTAAATACCTCCGGGGGTGGCGACTCCACCGCTGCCCTGGGCAGCCCGCTGCAGTGCTGGGAGGCCCCATCTGAGCCAGGGCACGAAGCCCCGAGTCGGCCTGTGCGGATGCTGTGTGCACTGCCGCTGGGCCTCGCCAGCCCCACAGACGCCAGAAGAGACTTGATTACTCACTCTCTCAGCTTCTTCCTGTCATCCGCCAGTTTCTCTCCGGCGTAGGTTAAGTGGTATGTCCTCCATATGTACTTCCTAGGGGAAAAACACTTGGGGGGAGCGGCAGGAGGAACCGCTGGGAAAGCGACGAAGGTGGGGGTGAGGGAGCCCACCAGCCCCCCGGTCCCGCT
>NW_009217001.1:0-1470 GCF_000690835.1 Fulmarus glacialis | reverse complement strand
ATAAAGCTTTATAAAATAAAAAGTTATATGCACATTTTTAATCCAAACTTGACATAAGCCCACCCTGTACATTATGCTGCTCCATCCTCTAGCTTGTGTAAACAGAGTTAGTTATTGGCTCACATTGGGTTCCTGATTGTGTCTGATCTCACAGACAATAAAATACTCACCGCTAATATTTTGGAATACAGTAGCTGTCTCCCCTGCTGTCTGTAACTGAGACAGCTTTGACTGCTGTGTCCAGCTAAAAAATTTCTTCCTTATATCTAGTCTGAATCTACCCTCTTTTAGTTTTTAAACCATTCCCCCTCGTCCCTGTCACAACAGGCCCTGCTAAAAAGTTTGCCACCATCTTTCTTATAAGCCGCCTTTAAGTACTGAAAGGCCTCAATAAGATCTCCCTGAAGCCTTCTCTTCTCCAGGCTGAATAACTGCAACTCTCTCAGCCTTTCTTCATAGGAGAGGTGTTCCATCCTTCTGATCATTTTTGTGGTCCTCCTCTGGACCTACTCCAACAGGTCTATGTCTTCCTTGTGCTGAGAGTGAACATGTGCAGCTTTCCATGAAAGAAGTGCAAGCATATCCCTTTTTCAAGGTGACCTTAATTTTGTTTTGAGAATGACAAAATAATAATAAAAAAAAGTAAAATCGCTGTGGAAAAGCAGCATCCGCTTCTACGAAACTTCATTATAACCCTCCTCTGGACCTACTCCAACAGGTCTATGTCTTCCTTGTGCTGAGAGTGAACATGTGCAGCTTTCCATGAAAGAAGTGCAAGCATATCCCTTTTTCAAGGTGACCTTAATTTTGTTTTGAGAATGACAAAATAATAATAAAAAAAAGTAAAATCGCTGTGGAAAAGCAGCATCCGCTTCTACGAAACTTCATTATAACCTACTAAATGGCAGCTGTAAGCATGTGTATTTTTTAATGTCTCACTGTTTAAAATTGCAACATACACAAAACAAATCGAAGAAGATGTACACTCCATAGGAAAGAAAAGGCAGTAAGCTTCAACAACGGAAAGCTTGTGGACATATTTTATTTCTGCCTCAAAGTTAATGTTTATCTGAATACATTCTTCTATTACTTTACATTGCCTTTTTAACAATGTCTTTCAATACACCAGTTATACTGATTCTTCTGATACATAATGATGTGAAAATAGAGGTAGGAGGTGGATTTAAAACTTGAACAATTAATCAAAAATAGAAAATATTCTATTTAGGTTTGTTACGTAGATTGGATGCATATTGGATTTTCTATCAAAAAGACATTGTTTTCCTTTTCAAAAGAAAGAACATTTGTGGGTGGATAACCATTTAATTTTATTTAATCAAAATAAAGCATTCTGCTTTTGTCAAAATTTTATTTAACATAAATTTAAATAACAATCAAAGTTTCATCTGAATGGAAAACATAATGTTCAGTTCCAAAAGGATCCTATTAAATATTTTGATCTTATAAAAT
>NW_009217000.1:0-27206 GCF_000690835.1 Fulmarus glacialis | reverse complement strand
TATAATAATGCAGAATAATGTCATTTTCATGACCAAAAAAAGTTTCACCATACATTTCAAATATATTAAACTCTTAGACTGGAAGCTACATTTATTTTCCTTTCTAAACTCAAGGAAAAGGAAAATCAAGGCAAGCCCACAAAACTTTTTATATTTTTGGTCAAACAGCAACGCCATTCACATACATTGCCTAACTAGCGGAGACCTATAGGCTTTCTCTTTTAAAATGCGACAGGTTTATAGTACCACACTACATGCTGCAAATAGTAGTAAGCATCTGAGATTGTGAGATACAGAATAATTGATAATGTATGATGAGACTCATATGACAGCAAAAGTAAACATGTTTCATTTGTAACAGGGGTGGCTGAATCATATGATGTGATATTTCCCCAAGCTCCGATCATTTCCTCTGGGTTGCCTTAATGCTTGAGCAGATTTCTATCAGAATTACAGAAAGAAATGCCAAGCGTCCACTGGTTCTGGCTATGACCCTTTTCTTTTTTGCCAGGTTTTGATGTCCCTTCTGGAAGGATCTTAATTACCTCATACTCCCCACTGTAGGGCACACAGAAATAAGGTGAAATATGACAGGAAAGATGCCTACATCTTCACCCTTGTGAAGTGATGCTCTGACTTCAGCTTGGTAAGAACTCTCCTGCTTGACTGCACACTTATGTCTTTGCACACTAGATTTTGGAATAAAAGGTAAAACCTATCTTCTAGGTTTGGATTAATTATTTTAAAAGTAAATACTTCCTCTGACAATAGTTGTGGAGCAATCACGCTGAGTAACTACCACCAAATAATAAAAAAGAAACAAAAGCTCCAATCATGCCAATGATTAGTTCATAGAATCATAGAATCATTTAAGGTTGGAAAAGACCCTTAAGATCATCAAGTCCAATCATAAACTTCTCTGAAATAAAACAAGCATTTAGGAAAATACCTCACACACAAAGCAGTAAAGTATTGTGGGCTGGGACCCCCCCAGTCTCTCATTTTTTCTATTAAGCATTTAAATATTCATTAATACAGGAACCTGTGCATCCCCAGAGTGTGTTCTAAGCAGCAGGCTATAGAGTTACTTTTTGTATTGCAGACCAAAATAGATGGTTAAGCATTTTATACACAGTGGAGCTGTTCCAACAGAAAAGCATGATAATCTGTAATAGCATATAGCTCCATAGTTAGGATGTTTTCCTCCAAGTTGGGTGGGGGGAAAAAGTACATCTCCTTAAAACCAGTAAAGATTTGAACTGTTCCTGATCCAACGCACATAAGAAAACTGCAGCACCTGTTTTCTGATAGCAGCTATATTCTCCTGTAAGTCTAGATTTTGCTTTTACCTAAAATGCTTGCAAATGCATTTTTGGTTGAATAAAGCATGTTTCTTGTCCACTGGAACCATTTTAATTTATTTATTTTTAAGTTGGTCACTGAACTGACAAATCAATTTATTGTGTAGCCCAAGTGCAGATCTCCTGCCCTGAAGTCAAAGCAAGCTGCACATATGTAGGCAAAATTTGGCCTTTGCTTTGTGAGCGTACCCCTCTGAGCTGCGGAGTACGGTTCCTACTGCAGGCTCTGCAGGTTCCATGTCAGCAAATGCCAATGGGTAAGCTAAAAGAGAGGAGCTTTATAGAGATTAAGAGATTACAGTTTCCCTGCAAGATATAATTAAAAGAGAAGGAAGCTTAATTTCTCTAATTCCTAAAATGGAATAAAACAGAGTAAAATATCTTCTATTTTTATTTTCATAAAAGCATTGTATCACTACACATGTATTCCAACAGAAACAAAGCAGATGTGTCCATTAACAAATACCTGCTGAGACAGACACACAGACACTTTGCACTATTGTGCTGGTTTTGGCTGGGATAGAGTTAACTTTCTTCACAGTAGCTAGGATGGGGCTGTGTTTTGGATTTGTGCTGGAAACAGTGCTGATAACACAGGGATGTTTTCATTACTGCTGAGCAGCGCTTACACAGAGTCAAGGCCTTTTCTGCCTCTCACCCCACCCCACCAGCGAGCAGGCTGGGGGTGCACAAGAAGTTGGGAGGGGACACAGACGGGACAGCTGACCCCAAACCCCACCAGCGAGCAGGCTGGGGGTGCACAAGAAGTTGGGAGGGGACACAGATGGGACAGCTGACCCCAATTGACCAAAGAGGTCATACGACATCCATACCATACGACGTCATGCTCAGCATATAAAGCTGGGGGAAGAAGAAGGAAGGGGGGGGACGTTCGGAGTGATGGCGTTTGTCTTCCCAAGTAACCGCTACGCATGATGGAGCCCTGCTTTCCTGGAGATGGCTGAACACCTGCCTGCCGATGGGAAGTAGTGAATGAATTCCTTGTTTTGCTTTGCTTGCGTGCATGGCTTTTGCTTTCCCTATTAAACTGTCTTTATCTCAACCCACGAGTTTTCTCACTTTTACTCTCCGATTCTCTCCCCCATCCCAACCGGGGGGAGTGAGCGAGCAGCTGGGGCTTAATTGCCAGCTGGGGTTAAACCACGACAACTATACTAATTCATACTGATATTATTATATATTGTTTTTTATAATTTCATCTAACTTCTTAATTCAGTAATTGTGCAACAATTAAGAAGAGCAAGCAATGTAATAAAGAAGTAGAATTGTGGCAATTTTCTGCAACCTAAAGCAAAACATAAATACCTGGAGCAGATTTACTTCTTTGCCATTTACCATGACCAGTCTGCACATACAAAGAATTACTGCTAGGTATTTCCTGATCGTAAGTAGGGAGAATTTTCTGCTTGCTATTTAAATCCCCTATCAGTGACCCATGAAAATTGGAATTCCTGGTTGTGGGGAGCACATGGACGGCTTCTGGATTAAGCTTCTCTGAATACATCATGTTTAATAAAAGAAAGCAAGAGAAGTAGCACCAGTACTGCAAAGAAGCCCCTATCCATAGGGATACCACAGGGAGGTGGCTATACTGTGGCAGATTGGTCCAGATCTCTGGAAGGTTTTTGGAAAACCACCGATGCACATTTTTGGAAAGCACCGCTTGGTATTGTCCCTAAAGCAACACAGCACATACAAGATAAAAAGCTACCCTTAGCTAAGTGGACAGTTTACCTCGCAGCTGATGCGTGGTGCCACAGACAGCAATGCCTGCGCCAGAGGGGAAGTGCTCCGAGCTTTTCAACTTCCCGCAGCTGAGGAAGCCTCGGGAGGAGCGTGAGGGCAGCCTCTGCCTCGAATCTGGCCTGGAGCACTTGATTCAGGGACCCAGTGGCCTAATGTAATTGTTACAACTGACTTGGAAAACTGTTGCACAGTGTGCCTTCAACTATTAAAAAGACAGAAAGTACAAATATATTCATCTAGCCTGACCTCAAGTCTATAAAATTCCCCTAAATTCTGAGAATTTCTGCATCAAACCAAAATATTCTGGTTCAATTGCTGTTTCTTTTAGGAGGATATCCAGGCACAATTTAGGCTTCCAATGACAAATAACCACCACATTTCAAGACATATTGCTTCACTAATGAATTAAGCTCATTTAAAAATACATATCTTGATTTTATCTGAATTTGTTCTCCCAAATGTGAAATTTAGCTATTCCATTCACAATGCATTTGAATACAACCTATTCTTCCATTTGAATGGAAAGACAAATTATACAGAAATAAACAGAATAAATTAAAACATCACCAGTTCTTCTCTTTGGAACCAGCTGAGTACTTCACTGTTCCTCACCTATTTTTAAATGTGAATTTTGTTAGCAGTTAATCTGGCACTAGAAAAGTTATTCTTTTTACATCCCTAGAGTGGAAGAATTGTAAATTATCAGGAAGAAAACTATCAGGAATCATCAGCAAGAAAGCCAAATATGATCCAACCACAGAGTCTGAAATCTGCATCTAGATGTAGGTTTGATTTCTCAGAAACTGGGGAGGTATGAACATGACTTTCCATTTTAGATCCACTACATAGATACAGAGGGAGTTTTAAAAGATAATACACTTGGCTCATTTTTGCTCAAAAGTTCCCCAGCAGAAAAGGAAGAAAACAGGAACCATCTAGACCATCCTTTATCTCCCTGACTCTGCACTTTCTTACAAAGAACAGGACCTGTAGGATATTTCCCTCCCTCTGCCCCAAAGCCAGTTGTCCTGTGCATTTAGATAATAAAAATATTTGAGAGACTCTAGGTTCCGCAAACAAAGAAACTCTCCCCAGGAAGAAGAAACACAAACTGAAACTTAGCACTGGTGCTGCGACCACCCCGCTTTCTAAGGTTTTCCCTTGGGCCATTTTTCCATTTGGCAACCTACCCAACCCCAGCACCCCTACTCTTACTCCTACCCGTCATGTTCCTCCTGCACTATCTTCCAGTTCTCCCTCTTTCTCTACTCACCATGCCCTTTCCCTTTATGGTCTCTCTTCTTGCCTCTTGATGACTAAAAAGCCTCACCTAGAAATCCCATGATAATATTTTAAAACCTCAAAACTCTGTAAGCCCTGAGAAAGACCTCTCCCTTGATAAAAGGAGGAAAAAAAAGAAACTACAAAAAACAAAGTCCAAGTGTACTGGTATAATACCTGCAATCATTGTATTTATCATTCTTTTTTGTTCCCTCTCCTTCTTCATACTCTGTTTACACTGGTTAGTTGGATAGAATCATAGAATCATAGAATCATTAAGGTTGGAAAAGACCTCTAAGATCATCGAGTCCAACCGTCAACCCAACACCACCATGCCCACTAAACCACGTCCCTAAGCGCCTCATCTACACGTCTTTTAAATACTTCCAGGGATGGTGACTCTACCACTTCCCTGGGCAGCCTGTTCCAAGGCCTGACCACTCTTTCAGTGAAGAAGTTTTTCCTAATGTCCACTATTACTTTGTCTTCATACAGTATGTGGGCAGTTCTTGTTCCCTACATATCCGTAAAACCCAACAACTATATTGATTAAATATATTAGCAAGCATATTATATAAAACACGTCTTTTGACTTTTACCTCCATCCCTGTGTTAACCCCCATCCTGCAGATATCCTTATACTAAAAAATATTTTGAAAAAATTCAAGAAGATGAAAGACTGAATGGATGCCTCCACAAAGGATATAAATGGATTTATGTAATTCAATTGCAGGATTTAATTTTATGGTAAATTTAAATTCTGTAATAAAGAATGTTAAACTCTATACTTCTTTTTTCGCCTCATGCTTCTATCAGTAATAAAAATCTGTTTTTCATAACAAGTAATTATGAACAGAGCATATTCATAGAAAACTTATTCTATCTACAGTGAAAAATACTGTTGATTACAAAAAAAACCCACAGCACATTTAGGAAAAAACCAAAGCAACGAAGGTCCTTGCATGACATTCCTATACTTAGGTTAGGACATCTTCATTAAGTTACAGCAATCTCTTATGTCGCTGTAACGGCAAAATCCAAATAACTAAATAATCGCACTTAGAGAATACTCTGGCATACATATGTAGAAATGAAAGAACAGACATAAAAAAACAAAAAAAAGATAAAACTCAAATAATAAAGTCCTACAAGAAACTCCTTTTGTCCGAAGTCTGGCTGGTACCAGCCAGTCTCGGAGGATCCCTTCAACGTTGCAGGCTAATGGACTAGATCGGGCATTGGAGCTGAACGGCTGGAGCACCTGGCCTCCCACCAGACGGTGCAGAGCCCTTGGACAGTGCCCCAGTGCTTAGTGCGGCTAATGCCAGAGCTCTAGCAATCGAGTAAAATCAGCTTTTGGAAACCCATCCTGGGATGGGCAGTTCATAGCAAAAACCCATAGATAGCTACAATGAAGTAAAAGCAGCAGCAGATGAGAACAAACAAAAGATGCTAAACCTTCAAACAACCAGGAAAAAACTGGCAACTGGCAAGGGCAGTTTAAGAAACAAACCTTAAACTGAAGCAGACAGCACATTATCAGCAACACAAAGCACAGACGGCTCCCCGCACCCTAATACGCAGGCAGGAGTTAGTGATGGATTTCAAACACTTGGTTACAAAATAAAATTAATTCAGCAAATAGAAATTTTCTTTTGGAAGGAGACGTTTTTTCTTTAATCATCTGTTTTGTATTTGTCCTAGTATTATCAGATAGAGATTGAAAATTTTCAAAATCATTCTACGACGACAACATGACAAAATGACAACCAAGCTGATGAGCAGATCTGGCCTGTTCAGCAAAAAATCATTAGAGTTTACTAATAAAAAACATCTAGAACAGAAATGTGAGTTCACAAAAAACTGTCTTAACCAAGAGGTGACCAAAGTTACCTCTTTCCAAATAAGAGAGGTTGTCCTTGTTTTTTGAATTACAGCCACAGGATGAGGTACCTCTTACTCCCTGCCATGAAACAAGCAACAAATAGTCAGAGCGCTCTTCCAGGCTTCTTGAATTATTTCCTATACTAGGAGAAATCCTGTATTCCTACTTGTCTTTTAAGAGGTAGGTTGCCATACCCATCAGGGCATTCCCCATTCTCCCCATGGAGCCTACGAAATTATAGAGGACAATGCTAAACTGGAGAATTCTGCAGCATATCAGCCACCTTAGCCGGAAAGGGAACTTCAAATCCCTGTGCCAAAAGCTGACATCAAAGCTGAAGCTGTCCTTAGCATGGAAACTGGAGCCCTCAGGTGAATATAAACCATTAAACCTCATGCTCACACGTATTTTCTCTCTGACCCGCTGAATCATAAATTATTTTCTGCCTAAAATAACCGAGACATATGAGGTTAAGGGAACTCCTTGTACATGAGAGGAGATTCTGAATCAGTTCAGGTCTCAGGTAGTGTGGGTGAATGCTTTAACTGTAAAGCAAGCATATATGCCGAGAGACACATCAGCAGCCCTTCATCTTACTGCCTTAAATGCAAGAAACTATCTATTACTTTTTTAAAAATTGACCTCTATTGAGTATTCTTGAGACAAGCCAGTTAGGTAGAGCATGAGGAGAGGGTGTAGTGTTCTGTTTCTTCCCCATCCCTTTCCATCTCCTCCACAGGTATGGTAGAGATGGCTATCTCATTCTGTACGCACATAACAGCCAGGCTCACCCCCTCCTGTAAGCCAAGAAGGAGTAGAGACACAGCCAAAATAAAGTGGAGTTGTTGCTAATGCTGCCCGTTAACTGGGGACTTTGCATTTGCTCCCTCCCTATCTGAACAGATTAAGTCTTTATGATGGCAGAGTCTGAACAAGTACCTGGGATCTGGAAGACATTCTTCCTATATGGCAAAATTTGCCAAGTACCTTCTTCCTTTGATATAAAATTTAAAATTCTTACAGCAAATTTGGCACGTTCTACCACCATTAGCAAGTTAGGAAGGTTTGATAAAGAGGTCTGTAATCAATTAAGCTGCCTGAATGTAAAACTTGATCACACCATTGCAAGTTCAGGGAGTTCCTTAATCAGAATTTAGCTTCTTTCCTTGAATCTTTTCTGGCACCTGTAGGATAATAGGAATTGGTTTAAGCTTCTGGGCTCTTCTCCGGGCACAGCAGTATATTTGAGAACAGAGAGCAAATACAACTTCTACATATTCCAGGACCATCAGTGCCCCGTGGGAATTCAGAGGGCACCGCCGGGCAGCCTCGGCCATGGTTCCCCATTGAAGAAGAATGATTTAAAAAATTCCTGGATTCTGCATTTAACCATGTTATCGTGACTGTTGCGCCTGATTCCTTCTGGGTCAAATACAGCAGTTCACTATGTACACCACGCACCCTGCATTTCTTCATATGCTTATGGAATACAGAGATTCCACTGGCTACTTCAAAAAATTAACTATTAGTAGCGGCTATTCTCTAACAAACTGCCAAAAGATGTGATTAAAGAGAATTTCACTGTGGCATCAGCTCTCTAAAAAAAGAAAAGGGCGGGGGGAGGAGGGTGGGAGAGAGGGTGAGAGAGAGAGATGCCATAAGTTCAGAAGCAAAACACTATTATTATTCTGAAGCGGGAATGACATCCTTGCATTAACACAGTATGAAATCATGGTAGCAATTTTCATGCCGTATTATTTTGTTTTTGTCAGGTCACTGACTTTCAATTTCATCAATACTATATAAAACTAAGGAAGATAATAGAATAAAAAGCATCCATTTGGATTCCACTACTGAAGCAAGAACATGTTGCTGCTTTTGTGAATTTAAACCAACCAATCCACAGAAAATATGGGTTACTCTTGTCCTGGAATAACGTAAATAAACCAAACTCAGAGGTTGCAGAAAAAGCAATACACCAAAGTAAACCTGATACAATTCTGACTAAGTGTATGTTACTATAGTTTACGAGTTGATCTTTACCTTCCTCTAACATGCAACAAAGTAACCAGAGAAGTACAAAGCCAAAAAGCAACAGTGGGCATTGTTTACACTCATCGGACCCATGTTCTTAAGATTTTCCCAAACACTATTAATTTAAAGTGAAATTACCACTTAAATCATCCCAGATTTAGCTTACCAATTCTCGCCTTTCAGCTGTCTTGCTCTGTTTTGACTGTATCATTACAACTGATCAGAGGTCTCCTAAATCACAAGTTATGGCAAAATGCAGAACTAGGAGAGAGACACACACCATTTTCAAAGCACATCTGCCAAGTCACCACCTGTGAGGGTCCCAGTTCAAGAAGAAAAGCTCATAGAACTGCACCTGGGTAGCAGACAAGCCCCTAGAGATCCACCTCTCCATTTGGAGGCATTTATGAGGTTCTTTGCCTGGAGAAGGGAAGAGGAGAGAACAAACGAAAGCAGCTACCGCTTGTAAAAGATTCATGTGAGCCTGGAGTTGGGCAGCTTGACTATGAAGTATGACAATAGCTGCTTCTCCAATTCATGACCGCTCCACCAGGCTCTACACCCCGAGCTCCTTATCTGCATACAGTCTCAGCCCAAGCAAGACAACCTTTCCTATGAAGAAATCACCAAACTTTCAGGTCGCCTCTCAGACATATGCCTGTGCAAGATCAGAGACGACTTTCCAAGGAGAAATGTGCAACTGCTTTCTTCAGAGGTGACAAACTTTCCGCAGTGGAGGATAAGAGTGGCAGGGAGGCGGTCACAGCCAGTCCTCCTCCCTCTATTCTCCACTTATATCTATGGCAGGCATGTCCCACGCTGACGCTGAGTCCATTGGGAAGACTACCTGCTACTCTCATTCCCCAGTATTCTTGTTGATGTACAGAAGAGACCCAAGGAGTTTAGCTGGGAGGGACCTAATGCTCAGTCTGGCCAAGCCCCCAACCTGGACGGGTGAGGAATGAGGCCGTGCTGCACAGCACACACACCCCATAGCTGATGCAAGCTCTTGTGAGGGCAACAATATGTCTACTTTCTCTGTAAGAGTTTAAACACGGACAATTGCTATGATTTTCTCCGCTGTCCTACCAATATCAGCAGTCACACATTTCCCTATGAAAATACTGTGGATTAAATTGGACATTCCATGATTTTTTTACAAAACTGGATCCTTCCCATCTCTATTTGAAAATAATTAGTCCTTCTCCAACACTGAATGATTAAAATGTAACTAACACCACACTTACTTTACATGATCAATGTTGGTACAATGAATAGCACATGAATTAATAATGTCTAGGCACTTTTTCTAATTGTTTCCTAATGTTCTGTTATTACATATTCATTTGATATTCACTGTAATGCTAGTGATCACCATTTTTTCACTTGTTCCATAAAAATCACACATTTTGCCTTTGCTTTCTACAGAATAATTAAAAGAATGAAGTATGGTCACCTGATTTCTCTTTCATTCTCACATTTCAAAAAGTTGCACAGTCTCTCATCGACATGGCCTTTGTTTATAAAAAACACACAACACTTTGCACAGGCTAAATGCTCACTTGGGGAATCAGATCTCTTGAACAGGATGGTCAGTCACGGCCCAGAGGGCAGGAGGAGTCTCCATGTCAAGCCTCCTTGCAGCAGCACCTTCAGCTGGATTGAGTTAGATTCCCCAAACTGCTGTTCTCTTCATCTCTTACAATCCAGATGGCTGCTGGTCCTGTGCAACCACTCCAAAACAGGCATCATCAATCACTATTGGTCATCTTAAACAACATAAAAAACATATCCTATCTTAACTATGCAAAAAGACTGTTCTGACATAGCCAGTTCTGCATCTGCAGGAACTGTTTCTACTGACTACTTACAGGTGTCTCATCTATGTATAATTTGGTTGACTCTGCAGGAGGAACCACCTGGAGAACCTGCTGGAGCAGGCCACTTCCCCACCCAGCACACAGGGAGAGCTGTCCACTGGTCCAGGCACAGCAGGAGCTGCCCAGGAGAATCAGCAGGACACCTGGAGCCCTCCTTCACCATATCAAGTACTTCACTGTGGTGGGGCCTGGGAGTTCAATTGATCACCTTGTTTCAAGTTGGTCCATTGTCTCCTCCTCTCAATCCATTGTCTCAGCTCTGCAGAGACTGGATAGGAAGTTCCTGTATCACCCAGGGAAATAATGACTTCACTGTCCTGGGGAAGCCCATGGCACAGCCCTGATACCCAGCCACACCACAGCCACTACTGTAGTTTAAAGCTGAATTTCATCCTTATATCCCGCTTAACTTCAATTCTGTACGCTCTTGCCATAAACCTCTCAAATCTGTTACTGCCTCTTGAGGCAGTTTCAATTTTTTTGTTCTGGATGTACTGAATGTCACATATCTGCATTAGGAATTTATTGTCATTGTGGGTATCTGTTTGGTGAACATCTCTGAAGTCTCTCTTTCCTGTGGGCCAATTGCCAGTATAATGTCACTAAGGGAGATGAAATGAGCACATACTACTTCTGGTAAAAATGTACACATATACTACCCTGCATTATCATGACCTGTCCCATCCTAAATGCCCTGGGATTACACTTTTTTTCCTTCTTTTTGAGTCAAAATAAAAAAATCATATCAATTCCAATGCATCTGTACACAAGCATGTATGTCCCTGGAAGCTGATATTTTTCTCACTCCTATGGTGTCCCGATTTTCCAGGTGACATCAGCCTTCTTACTATGAGGTACCTTTACTTATGAAAAGGAAATCATATTAGATTGTTCATGGAACCACAAACTTGCCTTTAGACAGAACAAAAATATTCTAATTACACACATTACTATTCACACACTTAAGAGAAAAAAATGAAATGCATTCTGTAGAAACACATTCTTTAAAAACATGGCACCTGAATGTGATGGAAGTAACCAATGCGATATTCGAAGTAGTGCGTACAAGTACTGGTTTCATTTGTTATTAACTGGCTTTGTTTGGCTTGATCATAACTCCCAGCACAAAATCAACAAGACAGATCGCTCAAGACAATACTACAGACTATCTTCTTATTAAACACAAAGAAAATACCCCACATTAACGCTCAGTGAAAAAGCTCACAGAATACAAAACAGGATACAGGATGACTCCAGGATTTGTTGTGTGCCCTCATCCATATCTTCAAAACATCTTATCATGCAAAAAAAAAAAAAAAAAGTACTTCACATCAATATTTTATTGAAATTCTTTCAGGAAGACTTATATACATTATATTTTCAAGATGAGATGCAGACTATTTTAGTTGCAGGGGAGAGCAATATATTGGATAATAGCTGACATTTGACTCCCAGGGTTTTTCTTTTATGAATCAAAATTCATTTAGCGATAGTAAAGTAGAAGAGTGTGGCTAAGAAATCGATAGAAATGTTCTGTATTCTAGTTATGGAACATAGAGATAACCTTAAGTCAACATTAATGATGCTGGCCTGTGTAAACATTGACAAAGCCAAAGGAATGATTTTAAATAATAGACTTCAACAAGTAGGTATCAACAAGCTGTGTTAATGGAGATTGCTGCCATACTTTATAATGGTTTTAATTTATTCAAGTGTGTGGAAATGATCAGTGGCATCCAGTTGATAGCCGTAGCATGATGTAATTTGGACAAATTTTTCGAACTACGTGACAATGGTCATCTCCTCCTTTCCTCTAACAGCTCTGAAATAATAAAGTCTCTTTTAAAATACATAACATTTTTTTACTGGCTCACCCCAGCTCCGTGCCAGTTGCCAAAGATGGTTTTATTTTTATTTTCCTTATTGGCAATGAACACACTGAAATTACACTACCGAATGCACGTGTCCCATGCGTTAATAAATCAGGTAAAGTCCATAAAATAAGAAGAACAAAGACCTTGTATTTCCTGACTACCCAAAATATGGCTGCTATTGGAAGGAACTGTTTATGTTTAAAGAACAAAACATCAAAACAGAAGAGAGGGATGAGGATGTGAGCTGTCTGCTCCATACATGCATGATTAAGCCCATCTTCCCCCAGCTTGGAAAGAGAACTGCCAGATACGACTGACCCAAGCAAAGGGGTAAAACAAAAGGAGGGGATGAAACAGTGTTTAACAAATACAGCTCCAACAGAAACAAAGAAGCAATATCAAGAGTAATGCAGGTAAAGACCAAGATAAATTAGAAATGATTGTATCAAATACTAATTCTAGGAACACCTATTCTTCAATTTTGGGATTTAAACATTTTGTTTCTGAAACCCAGAAGCCTAAGCCAACTCTTTAATTAGACATTAAATAAAAACAACAGCAAAAATCTATTTATATTCTGTTTTACTTCAAGGAGTTGATTTTTATTAAACCTTTGCCTGTTTGGATACCAACATGTAATTTTTACCTGATTCAACCAGCTGCTTGAAATAGAGCCATTCTTGAGATCTCTCAGCTAAAGCTTTAGCACATCCACTTAATTTTCAGTTTATTCAAAAACAATTCAATTTTATTACTCTAGATGATCACGTGTACTGCAAAGGAAGCTGTCAGGCATACCTATAAGTATACAGTTCAGGACTCTGCAATATGTATCTTATTTCCTTAAATCCAGCATAAATCAGAGGTTAATAGCAAATCATCTGTACGAGGTGACAAAAAAAGCCATTATATGGTGGGTGACAATAACTATGCAAAATTAATTAGAAGTTTCAGTCACTGTCGCAAAGGCAACAATAAACAAACATTTTGGGTCATCCTTCATTTATTTATTGAGTCTTCCCATACTTGTTAGCAAGTATTGCTAACAAGGCCCCAGGTCCTACACTTCTGAGAATTTCAGATTTTATTTAAAAAAATAAAAAAAAGCATATCTACCTCTCATAGTTATAAAGACAAGCTTAAACATGCAATTTTAATGTGCCCCAAAGACGCAAGTGAACATGCAAAGAAAAAAAGACATTTTGGATTCTTTTTTATTTCATGTTTTAAGCAAAACTCCTGATTCTTGTACATTTAGCATAAGCAATACTGTATATTCAAAATGTCAGTAAAGAAAATCTTTGCCAGCAGGATCAACACAATGAGAATGAGGAATAAAAAATGCCCAGACAAAAGAAAGTGCCTTCTCTCCCCTTAGTTTGATTTCTTACTAAGAAATCAAAATATGCTTATTACTCTCTATTGGGAAATGCATATCAATTCCACCTTTATTTTATGAATATTTACTTAGCTGAATACCTAGTGCTGCTAATCCATATTTTATGAATATGCGTACACACACACACACAAAAGCTACATGGAAATTATTTCCCTTATAACATGAAAGAACTTTTTCTTTTGGTGAGCATCTGTTTTTTTGAACAGGGAGGAGGAATAAGCCCTAACATCAGCCAAAAATATATCTGAATTTTGAGAAGTTTTTAAGACTATTTGCAAGCCATGGATTATTTTTTGTTTTCACAGCATACCTTTTGAGGCAGAAAAGGAGAGAACCTTTTCCTTTTGTCCTTTATTATGCCCTCACCTATGTTATCTTTAGTGAATAGTAATACATTCCATAAAGATAACTTAATTATTTTTAGGAGAATAAGCAGCAAAACAACTCATTGACTAAGGATAAAAATGCTTTTCTATTCACCACCCCGTCATGTGATATTTTTATATCAGCTATTTTCCTTTGCAAGGGTGCAGGGAGAAGCATCAGAAGCATTTTCTGCTCACATAGGAGAGAATAACTCAATATATGTGTTTCAGAAACCATTTCTCAGTATCTTTCAATTCTATTTATTTCAAATACCACTGCCTCAAGAGTAATAAGTATACAACTGCCTGGGGACAAAACAAAGTGTTTAATCTTGATGCAAGAGGTTGCACAGTTGTTAAACAAGAGAACCTCAGAATTTGTTTCTTTTAGACACAAGGAGGGAAGAATTTTATTCAGGATGTTTTCTGATACCCAAAAGAATTAAGAAAAGTAGGCCAATTTTAATAATAAAGACATATTAAATGAATGTATCATGTATGAGGATTTTTGTATGCTGACCTTACAAACAGTAATTCAGCAGAAGGCATATCAGAGAGAAAAAATTGGTCTATTTTGCAATAGAGCTGTGTATAGACACTAATGTTTACATATTTGTTGACTCTGGTTTGGGAAAATACAAACATTGGTACTTCCTTTACAAAAGCCTGATTACTAAACCACTGCAGTGTACCACCACCATAAGCAATTATGCATGTTCTTGCTTTGTTCAGCTCAAAAAAACATGCTGGATTTAAAATTGTTGCTTAGTCCTGCCTTATTCGTATTCATGTATTCAGGATTACCCTAAAGTGAGTAATTCTTTCAGGAATATTACAGTGATTTAACCAAATACATATCCTTGATCTTCAGCTGAAGTGAGATTGTCTTCTCCATTTGAAGATTAACAATCTCACAAGATAAGAGAAACGCCCACGTTTTGGCTTGAAAAGTGTCTTCAGAAGTGTCAGCATTTTGTCTAGTCATCTCAGAAGACAAACTTTGTCTCAATAAAATACTTATACGTTAACCAGAGATAGCAACGACATTAAAGAAGATTAAAATGCAACATTACGGTTTAGTTTGAAGAAATAGTTTTCAAAGTAGAAACATTAAATAATTTAACTAATTGTATTTTGGGCACCTGAACAGTCGGTAGAACTTTTTCTCCAAGGGAAGCAGATTTCAACCTTACTTTTCCCAATTCACTGCTTCAACTGTAGATAACCCACATTTTAGTATGGCAAGAAAGTAGTGTCCGAGTCTACTAGAACTGATGGCCTGTGAGATCCAGCACAACACCACCACACAATCAGTCATCCGTGCTCTGCGTTCAGCCACCAAATTGGAAACCCAGGTTCTTTCCAGAAGACAAAGACGACAGCAACTAATTCATCTGGAAAAATCTATATTGATGAAGCCCAACAAATGTATTTCTAAGTGACAAAACGGATCACAAGAAGATAAATTTCATTTTGGAGTTTTGTTTTTAATCAGAAATACTTTTTCTTTCTCCCTAGTGAGGATGCCTAACTGCAGCATTTAGGCAACCAAAGCTAAAAAGAACAAATGGATTAACGATGACACTCCTAAAATAAGGGTTACCTTCAAGCCAAGCTTACGTTTTCATTTCAGCCATAAAAAATGGTACAGAGCCTCAGATGAGACAACAGGGAGGCTATACAAATTCATTTAAAGACAAATTAATGAATTCCATCATAATGATACAGAACTGAATATAATTGAAACCTGAAAGCTACAACTTCAGCAGGCAAAGATGAGAATAAAGTTTACAAGCCTTTCTCCTTAGAGAAGACAATATGATACAAGACACTTAAATACTAAAATAAAGATTCGGTACTCCTCACCTCCCTTACAGGCAGAGATTCTGTCTGTATGTTACTGTGCACTGGTGTATGAGTACAAAAAACAAAGCTGCTTCTCCTTCATACGAACTATACTTCAAACACCAAGTTGAGAATACATCAGTAGGAAGACTCTGGTTTTGTTCTAAATTCACTTAAGTTGTAACTGTTCGTATTTTGTCTTACGTAAGCAAAACCAAACATTTCTGCATTAGCAAAATCAGATAAAAAAACTAATATTGGGTAGTGCAATTTTGGAGAACTATTAATATGAAATAAAAAGTTTTCTTTTTGTTAGAAAAAATATATATTAAAAACTATATCTACATATGGAAGAGAAAAAACTCATTAAGATGGTCTTTTATTTTACTTGGGTAAAAAAAATTCAAGATAAAAAAACTCCTCTGGAAGTCAAAGGTGGATGTTAAATAACCTTTAGACTAAGGACGAATTGTAGACTGTGTGAAAGTAGCATAATCCAGTGAAAAAAATCATGCAAGTACAAGGTATTTTGGTTACAGGGTTACTATCATAGTATCAGCTTCTGCAGCCAATCCAGAAGAAAAGAAGTAGGAAGATCTGTAGCAGTAACACAGGCACATGCAGACCTCCGAAGACTGAATACAACTGCACTACACTGCAAAACTGGGGTAGAAGCTGACCTCATTCTGAATTGATACAAACAAATCCAGCATCATCCTCATTTTTTCAAGATATGTTATTCTCAGCATCATAGTCTTTTTGCAAAAATAATTCAGAAATGCTCACCAAGCACTCAAATCCTAGAATAAATTTTGATATTGTGCTAAATCTACATCAGCAGACAGATACATTTTATACTGCACCTTCTACATTTTCAATGTAAGTGAAGCAAGAGAACATCTGGATAGAGGGATGCACATGGACTTTAATTCCCTAAGACTGTGCTGCAGCAGGACTGGCACTGCTGCAAATTACAGACTTCTTGCAGCTGCACAGAGACTGTGCTGCACCACTGGAAGAGGGAAACATTAGGCACCCTCTGTGTAAAACTCACCCACAGTTTTAAGGGCGCTTTTGCCCTGTTATGTTAGTTTGGTGCTTGACATTTGGCTTGGTCCCAAACTAGCCAGACTCCCACCTTGCTTAACTGTTGCCTTATGTGAAGTCCAGAGCAAGCTGTGCAGCTAAGCAGAGAAACCAGTCCTGGAAAGGACACCTCCAGCCCAGCCTCACTGGGGGAACTCATACACAACAGAGAGGGTGGTACAGAGCCAGCTGAACAGGTCTCACAGCAGCGCGGAGAACTCCCTGAAACGCTATTTGACCTATGTATTTCACTAACCCCCTGTAGAAAATCTGTATGAGAGACCAGTATCACAGCATCTACAATGCTCCAGCCCTTGAGACCTTGGAGCTAACCTGTACTACTTTGCTCTGTACAGCCCTCCACAGCACAGCTACACCCTGAGCAGCACAAGTAACACAAACCCTTTAAACAATCCCTTGCCTTTTCACCATCGTGAACTCTACGCACTCTCCCAGTCCTCTGAGGCAGTTTGACAAGACAACACCCACCAGGCCCCTATGAATGCCTCCTGCTCCCGAAACATTTCCCTAGCATGCAGCAGAGAACTGTAATCTTTAAATGTGTTTATTCCTACCCCTCCTCACTTAACCCTGCCTGGCAGTGCTCCAGGCAGCGCAGGACTCTGTGCCCGCCTGGAGACGTTTGGAAAAGCAGCTCGCCAAGAACTCCCCGCTGCCTGTGTTGGACCTGGACACCCAGGCGCAGCTCAATTACACAACTGAAGTTCCAGGCCCGCAGTACTGAGGCTAGGCAGAGGCATCTCGCTCCTGCCCTGCAGGGTACCTGCTTTGCTCTTCCCTGCTTGTCCGTCTCTCTTGTTCTCTTACACTTGGATTTTCTCTACAGTGACTGACATGTGACACTGTTTGAGTCAACTTACCTACAAGTAGTGCCTTCCTGCGCGTTTTGTGTGACCAACAATCAGAACCAAAAAAGAAGAAAAATGAGACACTGGAAAGGATAGTAAACACAGAATTATTTGTCCTGCTTCAGATCCAAGGCAGCTACTGATCTGGAGACATTAAGACACTTCCCTACAGAAGGGCTCTATAAATATCTCTGCTGGTGATTTCTAGCTTCCTTTGAAGTGTCAGGCACTTGACATTACCAGAGATTCCTCTGCATTAGGCAGACAGATGTGATATTAATCCCAAGAGGTAGATTGCTATATCCCCTCCTGGCACCCACCTAAAACCCAGCAGAAAAGAGTGAAGTTAAAGCAAACCGCTTTGAAGATGTTTGTTGTCACTTCACCCATTTAGAAAAATGGTGTCAAAGCCAAATATTGTATTGCTGGAATCTGCAGGACAGCCTACAAGCGTGCTAAATGCTATTTCTTCTTTGTTGTGCTGCAACTGTAAGGCTCCTCTGAGCAGAAACAGTTCAGGATTGTGCCACATTAGACCCTGGTATCTTTCTTTAGGAGAGAATGTTTAATGTCATACTCAGGATCAAGACGCTGCTGTGTTAGACACCGTGACAACAAGGGGTGAGTCAGGCCAGAATAGCTTTCATTACAAATAAAGGATCTGTGGTCTTTTTGTCACAGGCAGAGCCAGAGTATTCCATTGTACAAGGTCCCCAAAAAGTAGCCAGGGGAAGGGACAAGGCAAACGACTATTTGCCAGTGAACCAAGCCTTCCCCACTGTGGTTACAGTACACTTCCCCGAAGATCTGCTATATCACAGCTAGCTAACACAGCAGCGTAGGAAAGGGAAAAAAATTCCTTCCACCCCTAACCACATCTACACCCACAAACACGAGCAAAAAACGCAGCATCCCAATGGAGATCACCTGAAGTATGGCTCGCATGATTCAGGGGCTTTTTGACCATGATTATTTGCAGAAGAGATATATTATAGTTTTGTGCTACAACTGCAAACAAAATTCTGACAGGGTCTGTAGACTTGTAATCACCGTACTGAAAGAACATCTGTGCTTATGAAACACAAACAAGGTAAGGCCTTTGTTTCTTTCTTTCCTTGAGATATAAAAAGGCACTTAAGCCCATACCTCCAAAGGTGTTTCTGTCTTCTATATGTCACTTGACTCCCACTGAACTTGGTACTTAACTGCCTTGGAGAAGCTGACATTTAGGTTTTATCTAGACAATTTTTGAAAATACCTTCAACTCCCTGGGAAGTAAAGGAACAAACACTAGCAGTGTCTTTTTAAAAATGGAGAATATTTGAGGAAGTCATGAATAATCAGAAACAGTCAAGCCTTGAGCAAGTTTTGCAGAATGATGCCCTTTTAAGGTAGCAAGAATAGTTTTAGTAGTACAGCGACACGATCAAACTAGACTAGAAAATGAAAATAACAAAAGGTGAGCTCACCTTATTTAAAAATTTACCTTGGCTGTATATATTTTGATATATATTCACACAGAAATCAGCTGTAGTCCATTTTTTATGTTTTTAATTATGTAGCGATAGTTAAAAGCATGTACAATTTTATTTTCTTTAGCTACAAAACCAAAAAACAAAGTAGAATTTGAAGTGTCATAGAAAATTTCCAAAGGCTTTCACAGCTGTTTTTAAATACCTTTATACTCTTATGTCATTTTATGAATCATTTGTGACACTTCATCAGCTCTATTTTGTTTTGTATTTATAAAAAAAAAAGTTAAGTGCCAATGTTGTGTCAGTGTTGGATGCATCTAGGTCTGTTAATTTGCATGCAATTGAGTTCAGTACCTACAACCTTCTGTCCTTCAGTTTTCACTGAAGCAATAGCACAGTTCAATCCCAACCAGCCAACTTTACAATACATTCAGAATGCCTGCAAAACAGACACTTCTCTCTCTCCTCTCCTCCTCCCCATCCTTCTTTAGAAATTATTATTTATTAATTGTTATTTATAAGAAACATTCCTCAGTGTGAGTGTGTGTGTGATCGGCAGAAAGGAGAAAACAAGCTCTAGAGACCACATGAAATGCACGTGCCAGTTAATTGGACATTCCCCACCACCCAAATTAAAACAACTCTTAAATTGTTCAAGGAGCTAAGATTTTTCTGATTTTTTGAAAAAAATTCCAAAGTTGTTCTGCCAAATAAAATATCTCCCAAAACTTCCTTTTACAAGCGATCACTACCACAGAGAGAAGTATGCTGTTGCATACTCTGGTGCCAATTTCCAGCTTTGTCCATGGACCCAGTTTTGGGAATATAATGGTCAAAATTGGCATCGATTCTATGTATTAAAAACTAACATTGTCTCTTTGTTATGGAGAAACAACTAAAAAGAGGAATTTGACCCCTTCATCTTTTTTCTAATAGGTGTTCAAAAATGAGCAAGAACCATGTTACACAGTCACTCAGTTCATCACAGAAAAAAACCCACTACACTAGTTTCCTAAGGTTGAAAGTTATTTCAATATTAGATTTATCAAACATATCCCTCACATTAGAGGAGACAAGAAGTCCTTGTGAATGGATCACTAAGCTCATTCAAACTATTCAAATCACTTCTACAAATGTCAAGTTTTAGAAAACAAGAGCCTGTGCAGAATATACCTATAAAATTTTACTTTACAAAATATGCCTCAGAACACAATCCTCTGATACTGTTTTTATTAAAACCACAGCACTAGCAATCACTGCCAATAAATGATGCTGATCTGAAAGCTCTAGCTGGATGAAGCAGCACCTTCAACAGAAAAGAGGAATTTTTATTATTAAAAAGTGCTACAAAACCTTGTGATGTAAAAAAGAAAGCTGCATACCTTCTTAGAGAGAACAACCATAATCCTGCTGAGGAACATTAATCTGTGCAGCTGAACTATCCACACAAGGCTGGTAAAATATTTGACTAAATTCTCACAGTAAGTTCTATATTTCTACACGAAACTCTTTGGTAAACTGTTCTTAATGTTAACCAGGTGTCCAGAAGCAGATGAAAACCCTTCTGAGGAGTCCTTTTAATATAACAGTTTAAAAGTAAATAATCATTTTGAAGTACAAAATAAAGAGGGGTTTGGGTTTCTTTTTTTTTCCTAAAGTAGAGCTCAGCGCTACTTAGAAGCTGCACTGAATTAAGCAATTTGGGGCTGGAGGTGTTGCAGTTGTATTCAGAAATAGAGTAGCTTCATTACACCGATGGGAATGCACTATTAAAAGAGGTACATAATTTAATCATGAGCTATAGAAATCACAATTTTGGGTTTTTTTTGGTTGGTTGGGGTTTTTTGTTGGGCTCACATGCCCTTTCAAATAATGCAAATTAATACTCCAGGTGTCAGACTCAAAGAAGAAATACAGCCCTCAAAATCTAGGGCTATGTAGAACAAAATAAAATAGGTAAACTATTTTTCAAGCACGAATAACAAAGGATTCCGGCTTCAAGCCATAGATAGGCAGAGTGCAGAAACCTCGTGTTTTTGAAGCACTGATGAACTTCACGTTCCCCAATGAACATCCGATAACTCATGAACTACACTCTTCCAATGCAAGGCTGGCAGGCAGAGAGGAGGGCTGGCCGCCATGTCCACAGCCATCGTCCCTCCTTGATTCCTTACAGAATAAGCTTCTGCAGCAGGGGAAAGCAACTCAAGCAGAGCACAGGGAGTTTCTTGCAGACATTCCCTCCTATCAGTCCAGAGGGACAACAGCGCCTTGTGCACAACCTCACCTTATGTGTAATTACTCCATAACGTAATCTGTGCTTATGCTTGTTTCCAACTTCTTAATTACGACAGGCCTCCTAATTGGGTTTTCTAAAGATCCTTTTTCCTCATTTGGTATAATCCAAAAAGAAAAGTATCTAACTATATTGCTTTGTATGCTTTATTTAAAGATAATCTTTTCATGTCTTTAAGCATCCAGCTAGAATAAATATGGCTTCCAATTCTAAGCGGGGAAGCTTTTTTTCTTGTTCACTGGCTTACTTATGACTATACAATTTAATTAACGTTTCTGTAGTACCTTTTTGCCAGATAACGACTTCTTTCTTCAACTTTGCTTTTCAAAAACACTATATAATAAATCACAAGGGAAAAATCTTTATTTTTAATATTTCCATTTATGTATTTAATGAACATTATTGAATTTTTGCCAAGTACTTATTGGAAACTTAGAATAAATATCTATGAACTACTATTTCATTTCTGTCTGTGAGGATGAAGTGTTCTGCTGACACCAGAATTTTAATAGTAATTAGCTCCTTTATTAGAAATCTGCTCTTCATAACATTGTAAAAGGCTGAGTTTTAAACTAAACTAGAAATCAAAAGCTCTTTTTTTTATTGAAGCTTTTCCATCCTTTGAATATAAGTTTTGAGAAAATCTTCAAAAACATAACTGCAGAATGCCAAGCCATGCCTAGTACTAATTAGTACTCAGCATTGAATTTGGAGTTTTCAGCAACAAGTACCAGCCTGCCCTCTTGAACTGCCTTAGTTATGCCTGCAGTTCCCTCTCTGAAACATACATTGTGCTGATGAATCTGCTGCATTTTTACGTGCAGCTCCTTAGGTCTTTTCGATACCTTGCTACTGGGAGGCCTCACTTCCCAGCCGACCCTTGGCAGGCACACCAGTGGTCCCACCTCCCCGCTTTGTCAAGGATTCAATTCTCTCTTTGTAACCTTTGTTCTCAGTTATTAACCTACCTCTAAAGGAATTGTTCATCTTCCATTTGAAGATATGCATATTTCAGCTTTAATTCCCTAAATATAAGAAAAAGCAAAATACCAGCACAAACACCAGAACTCTTACTATAGTCACCCCCAAATTTTTCTGTCATACGCCCATGGAACAATTACTGTCAGTAAGTTCGCAGGGGTATATTGAGTGACAAAATCGCATCTACTTTATCACAAATCTCTAAGGCATGGCATTGATTGTTTAATTATGAAATACAACAAGCCTTCTTTAGAAAAAATGACTTTTTCAAGAAGCTGTGTTATCCTCAGTATTTCATCAGTAGGGTGAAATAGAACTCAATATTTAGACGTAATATTTCTTGCATGCTGATATTTTGACAGGATCAGGTCCATTAAAATAGAGCTTTTAGTGCACAGTCCTTTATGTCTGTGTGTAAACTACCATAGTTATCTGAAGTTTTCACACTTATAATGTATCTAAAGCATCAATTATAAATCAAAGCATTCAACGTTCAGTATTTCAAACTATGAATGCTCTTGATCATATTTCATCTTACAGCTTCTTTGACAAACTATAAGACAAAAGCTTTTTTTTAAAGCCTAATCTTTACTAAATAATTGGGTATGTAATTGTTATGTTTTTGCATTTATGAAAAGGAACTGTATATTTTCATTCTGAACTCTTTTTAGGCTAAGGGAACAACAAAACCAAACCAAAAATCTTTGAGACCACATTGCATACCTCCCCTGTAAACAAAGGATCCTTCCCACAATATCCACAGATTCATTAGAGACAACAGTTAAATTAAATATGTCAACATAAGACATATGAACAAAACTACAATTTGGTTACTTGGCATGTATGTAGTCCTGTGTCAGAAGCACTTTAATCGGAAATTACAGTTTGGCAAGTACCAGTGCCATGCTATTTTGATATGCGGCCCTGACTAGTGTTTTAAGAAGCAATATCAGGGGTTTTTTTGGCCATTAAAAATTCTTGACTCAAGAGGTGAATATTGTCTGCGGCTAAGCTGTAGGACAATATTTATATGAATGAAAAATAAATCTCGAGGAATATAAATGTCAGTGTTTGATGGAAGTCTGTGCACGTACACACACCCTTTTGCTTTAAATCAGGATAGATGTTTCCCTACCTCAGAACTGTTCTGTACCTCCCTGCAGTCCTTCACATCATACCAGACCCAGGATTAAGACCCAGTGTGAAATACTATCCTCTCTTATGCAACCGGAAAGAATAGAAATTGTGGCATATTCCTGTGACAAAGCACTCCTGTGTTTCATTAGCAGCAACAGCATAATGAGCAAGCTGACTTGTAAGAAACATGTTCTTTGTATGTAGAGCACAGACTGTACTGTTCATGTCGAGGCTGTTCTTTCCTGTTATTGACCAACCAGAATTAACTCCGGATTTCTTCATCTCTGCTCTAAGATAAATAGTAACTATTCCCCAAGAAACCTCATCCTCTTTTCTGGTCTGCTTTCCTCCAATTAGTTCTTTTTTTTTTTTTTCTCCATAGAGTGATGCTTTTACCAAGGTGTTCCCTGTTTCTCACAGTCTGGAAGAGCTAGCCACAAGAGTTGCTATATTTTTATGCTATTCTCAGCTGTGGAAATCTGAGACATGATTCACTGTTTACTGAAATAAGTGGACAGCCTGCCATTGATCTCAACAGATAAAGAACATGACCTTTTATGTGCAAGTTTTTGCTCCCAAAGGAAAGCCAGGAATGGCTGGAAAAGAACGATTGGAGGTTATCGAGACCTAGTGCAGTCCATTTTTTCACTCATGTCTTTTTTTTTCCTTTCCTTATATCCTAATATCTTTCTAGATTTGTGGGCAATTTTTAATTTAAGACAGAACCTTTTAGTATTTCTGGAAGAGACAGGCAGGCACAAATCACATCCACTTTTCAGTACAGAGTTCTCCTGTAGGGTGATCGTTGAGAACAGTATGGCAGACTATAATGCTTTTATTTTAACAATGCTTTTTTACTTTTACTTTTCCAAACAGATTGATACCTACCTACTGAATGATATTCTGGTTTCTCTTTGTTGTTCATTGGAAGATTCCATAAACACAGCTTTGTAATTATATACAGTGGCAGGCCTTTACCTATGTAAAACTGATATCTTCCAGTGGCACACCTTAATTGTAGCACTTCCTAAAAACTAAGTACTCCACTTCACAACCCTTTTTAATGTAATGATAAAAGTGTATGTGTCTATGGGATTGTATATAGGGTACTGTTAAAATGCAAACCACTGTACGATATAGAAAAACACAGATAATTTGCACAACAGATTTAAGTATAGTTCAGAATTCTCCAGGTTACCAGACACATTTTATCACATTTTGTCAACTTAGCTATGCTTATTTCTTCAGTACATCAAAAACAAGATTCTAAAGACCTCACAGAAGTAGCGTCTGAAAATAAAATTTGGAACAAAGTTTGCTGTTCTGCTGACATCATGTACGTGTGAACAAACTGTTCAACTCCCTCAGTGCTGTTTCCTTTTCTATGCAAATGCAAACTTTGAAACATATGCGGTTTGGTGCAGAAGTGTTTGCCTACATTCACAAAGAACCTGAAATAACTTTAAAATGTGAAGGGCCTCATTCATTTCAGGACTGATAACTCATAGTAAATGATTATCCCCTCAAATGCCAATACAGTTAACTGTGATCATCAAACTTGTCTGAAGCTTCACATTAGATCTACGCAATCTGCAAATAACCACTCTGTAAAACAAGTAGCAAGATCATCGATAGCAAAGATTTACTTTAACAGGTAAGGAAAGTTGTGCTTGAAATGGTAATATTTAAAACACAGAGCAAAGAAGAAATTAAACATCCCTCTAGAAAAATACTGAATTTAAGTGAAATGCCACAAATTGACTAATAGTCTTTAATTTCCCCTCCATGACATCTTTTAGATTAGGATACCATTAATTCTGACAATGAAACAATTCATAACAAATGCATTTAGGACAAATCTACAGAAGTTTTCACAAGGAAGGTACTACTTACTGAACCATTAAAGTTGTGGGAAGTGGGTATTTTATCTGTAATTTTCTACAACCAGACCCTTGGGATACATTAGACTAATGATTCAATAATCATTAAGACCTTAGAAGTATGAAGACTTTTAAAAAAGATGCTTATTGAACACATCACAGTTTTAAACAGTAACACTGTATTCTGAATTCTCATTTCTGGCAGAGTACTCGTATCTGGAAGACTTCAGAAGAAACTGGAAGCAACCTTTCAAGAAATCCACTATATCTTTAATTTCATTAAACACTCTTCATGTATCACTTATATGATATTTGAACGTTGTCCAGGTTATTTCAGACAGTTCCTAATATGAGTTACACTAGAATAAAAGAAAAAAGTCATTCTTTCTGGCTTTCCTGCTGTTTCAACTATAGCCAAGCTGATCCCTGATCATATTTTTCTTAGACCTGCTTAGACACATACAGCGATTCCTGAACCTCTTGAACACCATTTCTGCCCTATTTTTTTAATTTTTTTTTTTCCTCCAAGGTTCCCACCTGATCTAAGATCCCCACCAGCTGCAGCATTCAGACAGGCTCCCTGTTTTCTGAGTAGGTCCTCTCTTTGGTGGCCCAGCGAGTACCAGCCTGGAAATGAAGTCTCACTAGTACCAACAAGGGATTTTTCTCTGATGCCTCAAATCAATATATTCAAACACTTTAGGGGAAAAAAAAAAAAAAAAATAACCACAGATACCTTTCAGAGATTTGGGAAACAAAAAGAACAAAAACCCAAACAAGCAAGCATGTTCCCTTCCTCCCCACACACCCTGTGGAACAATGTGCTGCTGTTACCTCCCGTAGAAAGCTACAGTGTTCAGTGCACTTCTGTGAGAAGGGCACCGAGGCAATCTATTCTTTCCGCAAAATTAAGACAAGACACATAAACAAGGAGTTAAATGCTGGTGATTAAGGAACTGGCACTGATCATACTTTTCAAGCTTAGGGTTGGGGTATATAAATATACTATCTCTTGTATTTATGCCAGAAAGAATGGTGCTGTTCATACATAATGGAAACACATCCCAAAGTTAGTGACCTTTTAAATCTCAGATGATGCCAGCATGTGATACAGACACATATTTAGTACAAGCAGTTGTGTCTAATTATTATGCTCTCTTTAATTCCACGCATGAGACTGATGCTACAAGAGTGCAATAGTTTTAATTCATCAGCTGATTAGTGAAATAAAAAGCAGTATTAAACATGCTGAAATGTTGACTATCACTATAATGAAAATTTTTAATTCAGTCAGATGGCCATTTGCACCATTTGAAACTAAAACATTCATTGTATTTCATTTGTAGGAGGAGGGAGAGATTTCATCATTAGAAGTTTTGATAGCCATAATATTGGTAACGGACAAAGTTATGAGTAAGTGATGCCAAACAAGTCACCCCAAACAGACATTTTCATTTTCCACAGTTTTGAGATGTATTGTAAGTTCTTCTGTTCTCACATCTAAAGCATGATGATGTCATTGCACCTTCCCAAAAGTTATTGCACATGAACTCAAAGGGTTGAGATCCATCATCATGACAACTCAGAGGAAATCAGCACAAGCTGGCACTGGAATAAGCTCCTTCCCCCATCCCCAAATATATGTTACATATATGCATATTACAAGCTTATATATATAAGCTACAAGCCAGTAACTCCACTTAGCCAGTGATGTATTTCCTCTAATCTTTTCCTGTTGTGTTTTAAATTATATTAAGACTGGGGAAATAATTGGTATTATGGGGAACAGGC